>NW_013563306.1:0-16749 GCF_000968595.1 Rasamsonia emersonii CBS 393.64
CACGTGAATCCCTAGATAGTATCCATTGTATCAAAGCATCTTCCTGAGTTTGAGATAGCCTGTGGCCATTGGCACGTTGTTCGATTCGAAAATGGTGGCCAGTCAGTCGGTCATGAAGTGTAGATTTAGGCACATTAAAAACCTCCGCTGCACGACGAACACTTGGGATTTCGTTGTTTTTTAAAGCAGAGATCGCGAGTTGGATCCTCCCCTCTTGTTCCACCAAGTCTCGAGACGATAGACGCGATTTTGGTGGCATGGTGGTTGTTTGAATAGCTTCAGTATCCTAAACGCGTGGACTTTGGATGGGGTGTCCGGCTCGGTCGGGTGTCCGGTTCGGTTGGGAATTACGTTAGTTAGTTAAATAAGTTAGTTACTCCTAGGAATCGAGGACTTCTTCCCTTTCCAACAAGACAGCCGAGACGAACTTACAGTGAATATCCTAAAATATTGAATCTCGAGGACTATTCTTAACTCCAGGGAAAAGAGTATTAGATATTGCTTAAAGTTAGCTAAAATTAAGTAGTCTTGTGTCTCAATTCCTTGCCACAGTGTGAATATATAAAAAAGATATAAAATCAGACAACGCTCACTCAAATGTTGACATTCTCCCATCCTCCCAATCACCATTCACATGGCAAGAAAAGCATCAGTTTAGCATGTTGCTTCCTCAGTCTGCCCTGACAGTCCAAGCAAACAAGTCAAACACGGGGATTCAAAACACCCGACAATGCTCTCTATCCCTTCCAACTCCCTTCTGCATCACCTCAGCTATATTTATTCCCCACGATGGATTTTACTGACGTTACGCCTTCTGAGATCGTTTTCAAGCAACAGCTGTCCTGCACACGTTTCTCAGTGATATTCCTTGTGGTCATTCGGAATACAACATGTGTCATGAAAGTGGTAAGATGGTGGGTAGGAAACGTTTTCGATGCCTGTGCTAAGCTCAATAGCATCATGGTCGTGGACCAAAACAATATTATGAGAACCCCCATCGCGAAACAAACTTCCACATTTTGCGAATCGACTGCATAGTTCTATGGAACCATCGAGAAACCCGATCCGCAGCTTTGCCAGCCTCATCTCAAGATGTTTCTAAATGATGATTATCCTCCAAACGCTATTCTTTTGGAATATATCCCCAATATGCAGATGTTGCATTGGACTAACTACACTCCAAAAAAGGATGGAAAATTTTATAAAAGGCATTAAGGAGATCCAGAATGCGCTGATTCAACATAGTGATGTCCACCCTAGGAATATGATGGTTGTCGATGGCGACCCTGAAAGGGCAATCTGGATCGACTTCGACAGGGCACAAACATTTGATGCTTGTAGCTTTGAATGACAGACAAAAAGAATGGATAGCATTTGAGTATGCGCTTGTTGAGGAGATGGCAAGTTGCATGGTAGGTAATGATTTTCTTGGATTGCACTTATATATGATTTATTCCGGACGAGCTTTACTTACTTTCGGGGACCTTAGGAAGCTGACTCTAGGGAGGGACGGATGAACCAGACCCTTATGTATTACCGCTGAATTCAACATGTGCACTGGGCGCTTTCTATCAAAATATCAAACTTGCCGGGCAAAAGAAGAGGTTTCAGCCAAATGAGGCTCCAGTGAAAAGACACCATTACGGAGTCTATCCAACACTCCAACACTAGTGTTGGTACGCATAAATCGATCATGGCTTACTTCATTGAGAACAGATCCGACCAAGGTATGTGGCGGATGAGGATCCGGAATGAATCGACGGTATGCAGTTCTTTGGCGGAACTGTTCTTTGGTCAGACACTACTACAGCTCGTCGATATGAATCATTATCCAAACGCAATTCAGCGTGTGGCAGAAGAAATCATATCCAGAGAGTATGAATAGTACGTGTTCTAATATCGCCTGCCTAAAAGGTGGTCAGTGCTGATCACCTTTTTTAGTCCTTAAAATGGACAAAGGAAAAAGAGCAGCAAATTTAACAAAACACTTATTGGAACCTAGCTGCAAATCAAGCAGTGAATCCCCAATATTTATTTATAGATCACTTCTTAGCCACTGACACGGTGGAAGTGCAAACAGCAGCGTCAAGTACCCGATTCACCGGACGAGTCATGAACCCTGCAGCTCTGCATCGCTTAATGGCTGGGATTTAAATTGACCAGCGGGCCCAGTATTGCCACTACCTGACTAGCAGTGCATTACTCTTAACTTGAGAGCAGGCTTCAGCTTCCCTCTCTTCCCTTCCTGCCTCTGTTCCATCTCGATTTCCAATTCAGGGATCCCTCCTGGCCTCTACAATGTCTGCAACCACATCTGCCATCGCCTCGGAGCGAGAGAACGATCCCGAACAAAGAGACCCGGACAGGCCGACTGTCGAGAATGAAGCCTCGCAAAAGTCTGCCGCCCAGACTGCGAAGCTCGCGCTGATCATGGTCGGGCTGTGTCTGGCCGTGTTTCTCACGGGCATGGTAACTATAACTATTTCCGCATTCTCTTTCTTTCGATCTCCTCCTCACATGCGCATGTTCAGGACCAAACAATCCTCGCGACCGCTACCCCGACCATCAGCGACGAGTTCAAGGCCCTGGACGACGTGGGCTGGTGGACGGCCATCTACCTCTTCACGCTGAGCACCTTCCAGCTGTTCTACGGCAAGCTCTACATGCTCTTCTCCATCAAGATCGTCTACCTGTGCGCCATAGCCATCTTCGAGCTGGGCTCGCTGATCTGCGCAACGGCCCCCAATGCCGTCGCTCTGACCTGTGGCCGTGCCATTGCTGGCCTGGGTGCTGCCGGCATCTTCTCCGGGGGCATCATGGTCACGACCAAGGTCATCCCGCTGGACCACCGCGCCGCCTACCTGGGCATTATGTCTGGCGTGTTTGGCGTGGCCGCCATCGTGGGCCCCTTTATCGGCGGCGCCCTGACGGAGAAGTCGACCTGGCGCTGGTGCTTCGGCATCAATCTGCCCATGGGGTTCGTGACGATTGTCATCTGCTCCTTTCTCGTTCGGACTCCGACCAACCCCCTGGTCAGAACGATGGGGCTTAGAGAGAAGCTGCGGCAGTTTGATCTCGTGGGGATGGTCCTTCTCATTGCTGCCTTGGTCTGTCTGCTGCTGGGCCTGCAGTGGGGAGGATCAACCTATCCGTGGAGCAATGGCCGAGTCATCGCGCTCCTGGTCGTGGCCGGCGTCCTGATGATCGGCTTCATTCTCGTCCAGGTGCTTGGCAAGAGCTCCAAGACCATCCCACCGACTCTGGCGAGGAGCCGCAGTATATGGCTGGCCATAAGCTATGCCATGTGCATGACGGGCGGTGTTTATGTTGCCATCCTCTACGTCCCGATCTGGTTCCAGGCGATCCAGCACCAGTCCGTGCTGTCCTCCGGGGTCATGCTCATGCCACTGATTGTCGGCTACGTGGTTTGCTCCGTCATCGCAGGAATCCTGACCAGCGTGATAGGGTACTACAATCCGGCCATGATCATCGGCACGATTCTAGCGGTAATCGGCGCGGGACTCTTGACGACTCTCACCCCGCAGACGGCGAGATCCGCGTGGATCGGATATCAGTTGCTGTATGGCCTCGGCGTGGGCTTTGGCTTCGGCCAGCCCAGCTACGTGGTGCAGACGCTCCTGCCAGAGAAGGAGATCCCCATTGGAGTGACACTTGTCACGCTGGTGCAGAACCTGAGCGCAACCATCTTCGTGGCCGTGGGGCAGAGCATCTTCCAAAACACGCTAGCGGACCGGCTGCATGACATCGCCCCCGGAGTGAGCGCGTCGTCGCTCATGCAGTCCGGGGCCACCCAGCTCGCCAGCATGTTCACGCCGGAGCAGATGCCGCAGGTGCTTGACGCATACAGCGCGGCCCTGGTCCGGACGATGTATATCTCTCTGGGGCTGAGCTGTCTCTCGACGGTGGGCGCAGTTCTGACAGAGTGGAAATCGATGAAGGTGAAGAGCAGGGACGACCGGCCGCTGCCCGGCGTGTCCGGGGAGAAGACGCGCTGAGCGGGGGAAGGTTGTGATCCCAACGGGGCTTGGCCACTAGGACTACGTGATGAGAGCGACTGTCTGGCGTGTGAACCGGGATGGGTGCATGAGCATGGGGCTCTTGCGACCGGGGTGCTTTTCGATGCTCGCATCAGAAGGGCTGGCTCGGCGGTTATCACTGCTAGACGGGAATGAAACTGGAGCAATATCTCATTTACAATTCCTCTCAAACAGACACACATCCGGCGGCTCCGGACCGTGCTTGACATGTTCGTATGTCCAGTACATACGTCCATCACAGCTTCACCTCCCGAGGCTTCCCCTCCCACGGCAACACCGTCTTCCCCTCCACGTAGACGCCGCCGACGGGCCGCCAGAGGATGCTGACCGGATGGGCCTAAATGTCGCGGACCATGCGCGTCCAGGTTGAGCTGGGATTCGCCGGCGGCACGAAGACCATGTTGGCGTAGGCGATCACGACGAACCCGTACTTGAGGTAGAGCGGCGTGCTGATGGCGGTGCCCTCGACGTAGGCCTCCAGCTGCAGGGAGTCGAAGATGGGGATCGCGTAGTCCATCAGGCGCGTAGCGGCGCCTTGCGAGCGATAGGCAGGGAGCACCCAGAGCGCGTTTCCGCCTGGAAGAAGCAGCAGCAGCAGCAGCAGTAGCAGAAGCAGTCAGCGACGCAGACCGGATAGGGATAGGATGAGGATTGGCCCGTACATACAGATATGCGCGTCGCTCATCAGCCGCGGTCGCCAGGCCCACAGCTGGGCGTACATGGCCTCGCTTAGCCCGCGCAGCTCGCTGCCCTCAGGGAACCAGGTAGCCTGCAGCGGCGGCAGGCCTGCGCGGTAGGGGTTGCGGCGATGGACCTGGAACATGGCGCCGCCGACGATGCGCCCCGAGGGCACATGGATGCATTTGACCCAGCGCGTGCCCTCGCGGTCGTCCTGCGCCGCCCGCAGCAGCGTCCGCTTGACGTCGGCGAGCGCCTGCGCCTCGGCGGCGGTGTTGCTCCCCAGGTGCGCAAAGGTCAGCTCGCCCACGGCCTGTCGCGGATGCTTCCAGGCCTCCCAGTAGCTCTCTATCAGCTCGTCCCAGTCGGTGGCCAGGTCGACGTCGGCGACGTGCAGGTCGGGAGAGGGCGAGTGTGACATGGCGATGGATAGATGGATGCGGTGCGATTAATACCGTCGTGATCAGTGAAAGCTCTAGGTGACGAAGTCGTCAAACATTTATTTACACCGCCCGTCTGTCTGTCTGGGAATGAAATCCAATATTTGTTCTCCAACGTCCCTGCAAGCCTGCCGCTTTGCTGGAACGAGCAGGGGTACATACATTGCTGTTTTTTCTCCGAGCCTTCCTCGTACTTTGATAGGTATGTACTGTACAGCTAAGCCGTTGGTGAGGATAGTTACAAGGTTTGGTGGACTAGGATATGTGATTGCAGATGAAACTCTTCTTCCATTTGTTCGTTCATACCTACTAACAACACCTGCATTCTACGGAGTATGGGATTTCATTCCCGCTGCCCCTGTTGTCTCGCTCTCCTGCCGGAACTCCGCTTCTCAACTGGTCTCCACTGCTGCCCCTGTCGCGGTCAGTCATGGCGATGGTGTCGCCCTCTCGGATCCGTTCCAGACAGCCAGGAAGATCGGCTTCGTCTCGACGAGCGGAATACTGTCGCTGTTGAGGTGCAGATTCGAATGCTGGTAGTCCAGATCGCGGCTGCGGCTGGAGCTGCGGCTGCGCAGGCGGCTGAAGAGATTCGCCATGGATATCTTTCGAGTCAGGAAGCTCAGGGTCGGCAGACACGCGGCGATCAGTCCGAGGCTGGCTTCGATCATGCTCCACCAGAGCATCGTCGTGACCGTTTCTGGGAAGGACATGTTCAGTGAGCTGGGACAAGAAGGACGAGAAGAGGACGAGAAGAACTCACGGTCCAGGTCATATCCGGCTCCATATCCCTCGTATGACACGATGATGTAGATGACCATCCGCGCAATTGACGCGGCGATCGCCCTGGCCTGCCAGTCAGTTTTTCCCTGCACGCAAAATTGATTCGTTGGATATCACGCACATCAACCCGACCAAGAAGACGCAGCTAATGGCCACTTTGCGGGTCCATTTCAGGTTCAGCCGCCAGATCTGCAAGGACATCGGATCAGCCGGATCCAAAGGATGGGGGAGTCGAGGAGCCAACACACAATCGGCAAAGGCAAGCAGAGGATCATGAGATCCGTCGCCAGGTCGGAGATGACCAGCCCCAGTTCAGGCGCCATGGCATTGCCGCACTGGTTCTGCACCTCCTGCAGGGGCGCCCAGTGCATATCGATCCTGGTCCGACACCCAAAGAGGAACAGAAAGAAGAAGGCCAGCGTCCACATGGCGACGAGGGCCGCATAGACGATGGAGACGACGTCGAAGACGGACCACCGCACCACGAGGAAGAGCCGGCGGTAGAAGAACAGCAGGCTCAGCTTGATGCATCCGTAGGCGACGATCATCAGGAGCTGGTAGTAGAACTCGATTTCGGCCTCGGTCTGATACGACGCCAGATACTCCGCATAGGCCTCCTTGGGATCGCTGCCGACGGGGAGCGGGGTCGGATATCCCATCACTCGCTTGGCGTAGCCTGAAAGTACATTGATTGGCATGCAGAGCAGAATGAGGCTTATCCTGTGTGTGTACGAACCGACAATCAGGCAAACGCCCATACCTATGATCAAGATCTGTCGAGTTGAGCTCGTTAGATTCACGTCACAAAATGAGGCATGGCAGGAAGAACCATACCACGCCGGGCACCAGCAGCAAGTCATCGGCCCCGATAGCCGCCTTCTGGACTCTTCTCGTGTAGAATCGCAAGACGACAGAGAGCATGCACATCAGTGGCAGGACGATACCGGCGGCGAGCACATCCCCCGGGGACGCAAAAGCGAACGGCAAGTGAGTATACTGGAATGTTGTAGCCATGACTGGGATCGATCAGCTCGAAGTAGACAGTATTTTGTCTTGAGGAAGTTGGGCAATTTTATCAACAAGAGAGAGAGAGAGGGAGGAAGAGAAGGCCCTCTCGTGCATACCAGAGAGCGATGCTCCAGATGTTTCCCCCGTTGTCGAGCCTGGTGCGTTGGCTGAAACGAGGGCCATTTCGACTGGCACCCTGGTCTGTCGAGGCATTCCCCCATCCAGCTGGTTTGTTAGCTGACGAAAGGTAGCTGAGCAAGGATACAAGACTGAGCCATGGCTTGCGAATGCCTCCATGCTGAAGCGGCTTCCTTGACTTCTGCTTTCTTGTCCCGAATACAATCCACACGGCCAGTCTCTAGCAATCATGACTGCTGGACACGACATGTATCGCCTCCTGGCGAGCGAAACCGACTCTGAGGACGAAGGGCCACCCCCAAAGAAGACCTGGGCGCCATTCCGCACCGCGATCACAGTCGTTCTGCTGACGACGAATCTCCTGTTCGCCCTGGCTTGGGCTCATGCTGTGAAGGGATGTGACAACCGCTCTCGATACGGTACGCAGTGTCGTTCTCTTGCCTGATGTGACAGACAGACAGAACTGATGATGTCCGTCAGCAAAGCTGGAGACCAACCGGCAGGACACCTTGTGGTGGAACACCGAGTACAGCGGCCCCAACGACACGCTCGTCAGTCAGCTCTGGGACTCGGAAATCCCCTGGGAGAGAGGCATCATCGCCATCAGAAACTCTGAGGCCAAGGCGATGGGTCTGCCGGACTCGCAGCCATTTCCCTGGGACGCGGACAAGAGCATCTACATTGTCAACGCCCACCATATCCTCCACTGCGTGGTATGTGCTGTCCATCATCAAGCTCGAGTAAGATCCTTTTACTAAATCGACCAGCGTAACCTCTACATCTCCATCCAGGAGTACCGCCAGGGCCGTTCGCAGAGCGTCACCTACCCCCATCTCCTGCACTGCCTGGACACCATCCGCCTCGAAACGCTGTGCGCAGCTGACGACACGCCGCGGTACGTGCCTCGCAACGCCATCCACGGCTTCCGGCCCGGCGATGGCCAGCAGCGCCGCTGCCGCGACTGGAGCCAGCTGGAGGCGTTTGTCCAGCGGCACGACCCGTGTTACAAGTACATCCTCCCGGGGAACGACGAGATCTCGAACCTGGAGCGGTTCAAGTACTGCCCCAACGACTCTCCCTACCTGCCCAAGATCCGGGCCTACTTTGGCTATGACGATGACTGGGTGCCGTGGCCGTACCGGGAGCAGACTTCTTACAAGAAGAAGGCCGGGCAGGATTAGTTTGGTGACTACTACATCTATCTATCCACCTGGGGACTTTATTGCTTGCAAAGCACTCAAGAGAGTGAAATCTACACAGTCAAATGAAATCAATGTATACTGTTCTCCCAATATAATTAATTCCACTGCATCTCCGGATACTTCAATAAGATTGCCTAGCTGTAGGTATGGCTGCACATGAACAAAGTGGACAAATGCTAGGCACATGCTGTCCGGACTGTAACTAGCAATAAAGAACAACAGCACAATCTGGATAGAGAGAAGAGATGCTGGATTGCTCTCTAGCACACTGGCAAAGCGGTCTCCCTTGGCAGCAAGCCAACGAGTCTTTAGAGGCAGCAGTTCTCAGGCTCAAGAACTCCTTCGTCCACCGGCGCAGGAACAGGAGCAGCCTCAGGCTCGGGCACAGCAACAGCAACGGGGCTGGCCACGACTGCTGCGGTGAGGAGGAAGACTGCAATGATGAAACGCATCTTTGTGGTCTGGGCTATTGCATGTCAGTGTCCCTCTTGCAGCAAGGACTGATCAAGTACGTTTGAGCACCGGACGTACCTGACGAAGTCTGTTTGTTCTGAGAAGAGGGTCTTGGAATGGATCTGATTTTATCTTGACAATTTCGTGCTTGATCAAGATGATGGACCGTTCTTTCGTCTAGAAAAACTGGGAGTTATATGTGTCTCAGTGCCCTTACAAGTTATTCACCGGAAGAGGCAGGATAACTCGAGTGAATGTCGTTTTGCTTGGCGGCAACGACCCTGAACTGCTGGCTTCCTTTGCTGTGACGACCAGCTCTTTGCATTATGTGAATGAGCAGGGTCCTGTGCATACATCCAGTCTGGACCAGACGATGATTTAGGGGAACGAGATAATAGCGAGAATCCGAACTATCTTGTGACTATGGCAGGAACTGCATCCTGGTCAGCGCCTGTCTATCATTCCCCGCATCATTCGGGCCTTTGCTGGCATATAATTAGTGCCCACTTATGCCTCCCTAGTTTTTCTTTCCGTGGATGCGGTTCGAATTAGAATCCTCGTTGTTGTCGCATTCGGAGTGGACGCGAGCGAGTTGCGCGCCTTTTGATGACGCTGGTTTCCAGTCAGCATCGATGAAGGATCGACCAGGCGAAATCCAACAAATCCAACACAGCCGGAAGACTGACTCGAAAGCCGATTTGTAATTGCAGGAGCTATCCTGGGGTGTAACGCCAACGACCAAGAAGCAGGCGATTGCCCCTCCATAAAACCTCACCGCCGCGTCGCCCTCTCCTCCCTTGCTCCTCCTCTTCTCAAGACCCTCGTTCCATCAATCCCGGTCAATATCTCCTCTCTGCAAGCTTTCTCGACGAAAATGCCCTCCGAACCTGTCGACGTTCTCATCATCGGCGGCGGCCCTGCAGGACTGACGGCAGCCCTGACGCTGGCCCGCCAGCTTCACACGGCCATTCTCTTCGACTCGGGCAGCTATCGCAACGGGGCTGCGTCGCAGATGCACATGATCCCTACCTGGGACAACAAGAGCCCTGCCGACTTCAAGGCCGCCGCCCGGAAGGAGATCCTCTCCAACTACTCCACCATCCAGATCGAGGAGGTCGAAATCGCCAAGGCAGAGAAGATCAACGACAGCCTCTTTCAGCTGCTCGACGCAAATGGCAAGACCTGGCAGGGCAAGAAATTGATTCTCGCCACCGGGTCGGCAGATGTCTACCCCGATATTCCAGGCTATACAGACTGCTGGACGAAGCGCATGTAAGAGGAATATCAGCTTGTTCCTTGAGCAATGCTAACCTCACTCACTGATAGTTTTCACTGCCTGTTCTGCCACGGTTACGAAGACCGTGGCAGCTCCAGCGCCGGCGTCCTCGCTGTCCATTCTGCTGCCTATGCCCCTCTCGCCATCCATTTTGCTGAGAATGCCGCCCAGTTGAGCTCCCAGGTGACCATCTATACCAACGGTTCCCAGGAACTCGGCTCCCAGCTCGAAGCTGCCTTAGGTGCCGGCGAGAAAAAGTTCAAAGTGGACAACCGTGCGATCTCGCGCCTCAGCCTCGTCGAGACGGGCGAAGAGCCGACGGCGATCAAGCTCGAGTTCGCGGACGGCACCACCACGACCGAAACGTTCCTCGTGCACAACCCCCTCACCCAGGTCAAGGGACCCTTTGCCAGCCAGCTGGGTGTGGAATTTTCCCCCAGTCCGATTCCGGGGACGGGCGATATTGCCGCGAACCCGCCCTTCCACCAGACCAGCGTGCGTGGTGTCTTTGCTGCTGGCGACTGTATCACTCCGTACAAGGTCATCGCCGGTGCTATCTCGAGCGGATGCAATGCTGCCGTTGCGGCTTCTGCGCAGCTGTTGGCGGAAAAGTATGGCCATCACCCGTTGTTCTAACCAGAACTTGAAACGTGGAATCATCTGAAACAGTAGCATGAGACTTCGACCTGACTACATCCTGCTAGTGGTGGTGAACTGATGCTGAACATGGAATCATTGACGAGGGAATGCCCAGAGCTACAGACATGGCTATGTACTGTAGCCCTGAGTGCCACAAGCTTGATCATGAATTGAGATACTTTCCTACAGACTTGAAAGTCAGTGAACAGTCGCTTCAGCAAGTAAGGTTGATTATTCTACGTCGCATAGGACTGCATAGAAGACTGCCAGAGAGCTTCAAGACCGCAAACAACATTCTTTCCCACATGAAACGGTTCG
The DNA here is from genome assembly GCF_000968595.1 of Rasamsonia emersonii CBS 393.64. NCBI lineage: Eukaryota > Fungi > Ascomycota > Eurotiomycetes > Eurotiales > Trichocomaceae > Rasamsonia > Rasamsonia emersonii. The sequence goes on from NW_013563306.1 coordinate 10,994, forward strand.
ACTGAAGGTGTGATGACCTCTGGTATTGCTGGCAGTCTGTTGCTAGGTGAAATAATGTTAAGTTCTTCCAATTAGACCGCAACTAGTGAACACAACCATACTTTTACTCTTGATCGTTTTCACGTTTTAATTAGAATATTGCATCAAGTTTTTTTTTTGCTTTCCTTCAACGTTAAGATGCATTTTTTTTTAAGTAACAAGATTAATTACATTACAGAATGCAATCTGTAGCATCAATAGAAGTGGAAGAAGAATTGTACGGAAGATAGCTAATACGAGGTATCTCATTCGGGACAGAAACAAAAAAAAACAAACTTGATTCTTAGAAACCTGGTCGACATTTTAAGATTTATTTAACAATTCCAAAGCAATTCAGGGCTTTATATAATTCACTATAACCCTAACCTACATACTTTTGTGCTACGTACCAGCCAGGAAAGAAATAATATGGCTGAGAGCATACCGCATCTTAATCAACCGACAGTATGATCGCGTTGACTCCCTTGATATTCCTCATTCAGTCAGCGGCACCCCTGTAGTTGAGGATAGGCTCCAGCAGGAGCTGCTCTCTGCGATGAACTGACCAGACTTTCCCTCGACGTGGATGACGTGGGACAAGCTATCAATCACATCTTATCCAAAAGAGCATACCCATTTTGTGATAGTAAATCAAAAATATTAAGAACTGGAAAGCCATACTAAAAACCAAAAAGCTGGATGGCAGGACTGATGGACCTTGTGAAAGTGCTCATTGTGTAGCAGCTACGTAGCTTTTTCTTGCGAAAGAGGGAATATCAATTAGTGATTTGCTAGATTTCTAGATAAGTGGAACAGATTGGCACTATTATTGTGGAATCCTGCTGGAATATGTAGTATTTGGCAACTTGTGCATTGCTAGGAGCGTTTTCAAGCTTTTTCTTGCTCTGGATAATTTTCCAGGAAAAGTGGTTTTCGGTCTATTTCCTCTGCATTGGATAGGGTTATAGCACTCTGACTACGGCATCTATCTATTGAATTTAGTTACTGGACGGAGATGGAAGATATGTAACAAAAGAGGACAAGTCTTCGAGTAGGTGCTGTTTGTAGAGTTGAGGATATTATGAAAGTACCTGCCATCGGAATAAATAATGTAGAATATTCCTTACTAGGATATTTTTTGTTTGCACTTCTGATAAGCGATTGCGGACAGGAGGCACTCAGGACAACAACGAACTGATTTCGTCGTTTACTCAAGAGGATACATTGTTCTCGTCTCGCACACTAGTTAATTCAGAGCCTCGTCATATAAAATTTGCCTTCTTTTCGCCATACCTCTCGGTGGGAGCTACGTAGCAATGTGACGTGAGCATTTTACCGGAGAAAGCCGTCCATTTTGGCACATATTCACTGAAGACACCGTCAAAATGTGCTTGATTGGAGGTATCAAAATCGTTTCTGACATAACGTTTGTCTGAATTCTGCACGGAGCAGACGGAACTTTCCTGGCTCATATTTTCCAGTCCGTGTGTAAAAGCGCTTCTTTGACTGGCGACGATGAATTCAATCAAGCAATCAACCAGACAAGTGAAGATCTTCAGATCTTCACTCTTCACATCTTCACATCTTAGTCTCAAATAGTCGAGCATATCTTTCCTCGTCAGTCACTTGGAGCCAAGCCCAGCAACCACTCAGTCAACACTTCCAGTCCATCGACAGTTGAGTACCATCCGATCGATCTATCCGTCTGAATTCCCTCACTTACTTGATGACCTCGAAATGTCTGTCTCTCACCAGCCCTGGTTCGAGCAGGACTGGATCGGCGCTGTCGTCACGTTTAACCGGCCCTCTCCCTCGACCTGGCGCCTGAAGCGGAAGCTGAGCGAGACCGTTCGCAGCCAATTTAACGTTCATGAGGCTCGCGCTGTGTATGTGTGCTTCAATGTGCATACACCTGAGCAGGAGGCTATCATGAAGATACGTGCGCAGTATGTTCATCATCATTTTTATTGCCTACGCACCCAGACAAACGAATAGATAACTAACAGAAGGTAGAGTCCCCCTTGCTAGCACCCGCTACTACCCTCCCCACGTCCGGGCTCAACAGGCTGAGGCAAAGTTCCCCTCTGCCATCGAGAAGGAGGTGGATGCCCTGAACCGCCTAACCAAGCAGAAATGTTCCACTATCCCGAAACTGCTCGGCTGGAAGTACTCAGTCCAGGGGGACGACATGTGGGTGCCCGGCGGGTTTCTGGCGTTCATCCTGATGGAGCAGGCGCAGGGCATCAGTCTCGCTCGTGACGATTACTACTGGATGGGGATGAAGAGGCAGGAGAGGGACGAGGTTCGAGCGGCGTTTAAGGATGCTTGGCTGTAAGTATCCCCAGTATTCCCCCTTCCTTACTCTGCTGTATGGAAATCACATCCTGACATCAGCCAGTGAATGCGCTAGATGCGGACTGGCGAACACCGACGCCGGTCGCCGCAACCTCATCTGGGACGTGGACACGAAAAGATGGTAAGTCTGTCTGCAGTCCCCCCTCTCCAGACGTATTTTCTCTGACAATTGTCATTGATTGACAGCCAAATTATCGACTGGGAAGTCCCGAGGATGGCGCATTCTTCCGAGTGGACCGATCGCGAGTACATGAAGTGGCAGCTGGTCTTGTACGAAGACCACTACAGCCCGCCGGAGAAGTGGATGTGGTAGGACAGTCAATTAGTCAGTCAGTCAGTCCCTAGAGGAGTGTGATACGTGCCATGGGATGGACAAGGCGTTGAGGTGTTGCTTGCTTGCGGTGGTTTTCATCAAATTTAGGGTATCAAGGGTACAAATTAGGGTTAGGGCAAAGTATTAGAATGGACCGGATTTTCTCTATTTTAAAATAAGTCATGCTTAATTAGACTTCTCTATTTTTCTTCTTTTCTGTGGAATTTTTTATGGGTTCCTTTTTTTTTGTTTGTCTCTGTTTCACTTTATTTTCTCTCGTGGACTTTCTAAATTTATTCCTTTAGTGCTCACTATTTTACATGTCGGGCGTCAATCTTCCCCTCATTCCACCTACCTAGTTCTCTCGACCTCCTGAATAAATTTCCTGCATCTTCACATGTAAACTCACCGTTGTGACAGCTAACAGTCGAAAGTCCTTTACGGGAATTTCCCCCTCGGTTCTCGCACTTGATCAGTAATCCAGAAATCGCCAGCGGAGAGGGAGCGAACTGTCCAACGGAATACCTAGTTAGGGGGGTATCCGTATATCTAGATGGACACCCTGTCTGACGAGCTGGGAATTATAAGTTTCAGTTGCATAGTTCTGCTGTGCTTTCCGCTCGCCCATTGATCTCTGTACTGTACACTCACTGGGCTGTTTGCTCCAAATTTGGTATATCGACAGGCCTAATCCTTCATACAGAGGTGTAATATTTCCTCGATCGTCATTTCTACATGTCCCTCCGAGCAGACGTCTACGTCGCCCCTCGCCTGCCAATCGCCATCCCCCGAGCCGGCGGCCCCAGTTCCTTCTCGCCCATCTCCTGCACGCTCATCCACGGCAAATCCGAGGCCGTACTAGTCGACACTCTCAATCAGCCAGACGGAGTCCCTCATCCAGTGGATCGAAGATACCGCACCAGGCAAGGACCTCCGATTCATCTACATCACGCACGGCCACGGCGATCACTTCTTCGGCATCTCCACGTTGCAGAAACGCTGGCCGAAGGCGAAAGCAATAGCCACGCCGGGAACTGTCCGCCACATGAAACAGCAGCTCCAGCCGAAGTGGTTTGAGGAGCGATGGCTGAAGTTCTTCCCGGGAGACCAGATCGCGCAGCCTGTCGCGCTGGCCGAGCCGATGGAGTCGCCAGACACGTTTGAAATCGAAGGCCATGTTTTCCATGCGATCGAGGTCGGGCATTCGGATATCCACGACACGACGGTGCTCCACGTGCCAGATTTCGACCTGGTCGTTGCCGGAGATGTGGTCTACGGCGATGTGCATCAGTACTTTGGCGAAGCCAACACGACGGAAAAGCGCATGGGGTGGATCCGAGCGATCGAGAAGATTGAGGCGTTGCGGCCACAGACTGTGGTGGCTGGTCACAAGAGACCTGGTTCTGTTGATGTGGTGTATAATCTCCTGGCTATACAAAGGAGTATATCCTCGCGTTTGAAGATGCGGTTAAGGCGACCAGCAGCCCGGAGGAGTTGGTTGCCAGAATGACGGCGTTGTATCCGACGAGGATTAATCTGCATGCCATTTTGGCTGGGGCTGCTGCTGCGTTCAAGAGAGATTACTAAGAGATACTATACCTGTCTATGTCACTGTATGCTTTGGTTGATGGCATTTCCTTCAATCGCTGAATTCTCTTAACTCTAACCCTACATCTAGAAGATCTCTCACCAATGTAACTAGACATTTAACACACATGAACCCATTAATTGAAATTGAATACAGAAACGCAATCCAAAGTAACCTTCAGGAAATACCGTCCTTATTTCAATGCGTTGAGACAGTTTTAGAGAGTGAAATAATTGTACTAATAAGGACCGTTATTTCAGAATTCACTCTTATCACTACCACTTGATTACCCTAGACAGTAGACATTCTCCCTCTTTCCTGTTCTCGCACAATTCACTCATCAGAGTTGCCAGGCTAGATGTATCGACAATCACAACTCAATAACCACATTCACAACTTGGTCTTTGCTTTTAGTCGTCTCTCCGTATCGACTTCGGTCCACCAGGGGAAATTCGGCGGTGCGTCCTCCTCGAGCGTAGCTTTGAAGACGGGCTTCCGCTTCTCGAAAAAGGCTGCAACGCCTTCCTTCTGATCTCTGCATATGTCGTTAGTCTGTCAGTCTGGCTGTCCCTATTAAGCGCGAATGAAAGCCTTAACGTACAGTGGGGGGCGCGAAAGTTTTTAGCCGATGCCATTTTTACACTAAAAATGGCCAACTTTGACCTTGTAATAAGCAACAAAAATGATTGTAATTTTAATATTAAAAATATATCAGTTATAGAGATTTAATAGGAGTAACTTATTTATAAAAATATTTTTTTATTCTTAATATTAGGGTTTCTGTAGCTAGGTAAAAATTAGGTTAATTTCTACTAAAACTAAGAATTAGAAATAATTTATATAACCTTTATTATTTTTACAAAAAATATATAAATATATATAGGCCTAGAAGCAGCTTTCTATAGCCTTTATCTATAGCTATATTTATTACTATATTTATTACTATATTTATTATTATATTTATTATTATATTTATGTTATGGACCAACAGAATGGGGCGCTGTCCAACACAGCGATGCAGGATGAAACAATACCCTGTGAGGCAGACAAGGTGTTACGCGTTGGGTCCAACCGTAGTCGTCGATACTTAACGATGGTGGTTAGGGAAGGATCAAGGAGTCTTCTTGACTCTGTGTCGTTCACGAGCACGCGACGGTCTAACCGACCCGGGTCTCCTCTTCCTCGAGACAACGGCCTACCTGGCGAAGGGCTCTTCCTCGAACGACTTCTCGCGATATAATGGGGTCTCGCAAAGATACACGATAGGGGTGCTTCAGGTGAACAAGAACGATAACGACTAGGTCAGAGGCAACGCCTACTAGAGCTATACCGAAGTATACCACTAGTAGTAAGAAGTCTTACTGACCCCCAAAGTAAGTATCTTAGTAACTCAGGTTAAATGGATTGAATTGAGCGCGAGTAAGGAAAGGCTAGATACATGAGTATAATTGTCCTTATTTATGTTTCTTCCAGTCTTCCTTC
>NW_013563305.1:0-56415 GCF_000968595.1 Rasamsonia emersonii CBS 393.64
GCCGGCTTTGTTAATAGCCACCACGGTACCTGTTCCATCCTGACAGTAGGGTTTATCAGGGAACGGCTTCTGGATTTCTCCGTTCTCGTCGCAATAGAGGCCACCGTTCTGTGGGTCAGTCAGACACGGCGTTTTGCACAAGGGCTCCAAGAGTGCTACGCAGGACTGCACATACCATGGACTGCGGATAGGTATATGAAGTGGCTTTCGGATCCCACTGCATGGATACCTGCCCAGGTGGGCATGCATACGGGCAATAATGGCCCGGGAGACAAGGCTGATTCGGACTCATCGCCCATCCAGCGTTTTGCTGGTCAGGAGTAATTGCCACCAAGCCCGCGTCGGTTGGGAACTGGCATTGCCCTCCCCTCTTCTCAAGCGACGCACCAGCTTCGGCCACCGAGTGGTGTCTCTGGTGATGGTGGCCGTGGCCGTGGCCATGACGGGCAGCCTCAACCATTGCAATGAGCCCTAAGAGCGCCGCAGCGCGCGATGCCATTGTTCTCGACTTCATCGTCAAACAATCGTAGCAGACTTTTCCCTCAGCTTAACACGAGTACCCAAGTCACGCCTTTACTCCAAAATTTAGGGGATCGCAGGACTAATGGATCCGGACAGGAACGAAGCTGATAGAAAAAGAAGGACTGGGGTCAGAACGTAAACAACAACTAGCGAACGTAAGTCAAACGAACGACAAGAGAAACAAGATCCCCGAGAGAAAAAAGAGAAGGGGAACGGCCCCAGCGGTGGAGGGTGGCCCTGACAGAAAAAGCCCGGTCCGGGGAACCATTGACAGCGAGACCGGGCATCGCGCCAGCGCGAGAAAAGAAGGCTGACTGCCGTATCGAGCAGGGCGTAGGAGTAAGGCTGCTGGACAGACGGTGGAGACTCGCGCGAACACCTTGCAGGTGGGGGATGTCCACTCGCAGGCAGCTCTTGCTGTGCCCCAGGAGATTGCTTTGGAGTTGCCCGACAGAGCAGGCGCCGGGCGCTGGCGATTGGGTGGCCGCCGGGGAAGGCGCGATCTTGGCAGTCTTGGCATGCGCCGGCACCGCGCTTGCAGGGAAAGAGCGACCCGAGACGGCTTAGCGCCAGGGGTTCGGCGGCGCGGGGCCAGTCACGCCAGTAGGATCCGCCGGCGTCGCCAATAGTCGCATCCCACCATCAACTGCCTGCATCGGCTCCCACGCAGAGGACCCCAGGAACAGCTGATGTTGCTCATCCGGAGTCCTTCCTGGCCCAGGAACTTGTTCATCATTCTACTATGATTGAATCCAACTCCGATCGGGATGTGATAACAAGATCTTGTTGGAGTGCTTTGCGCGAATGGAAGCTCGTCCATGGTTCCCAATTCAACGAGGGCCGCAGAAAATGGATTCTGCAGTCCATCTGCAGTATTCATGTGCAACAGAGTGCAACGGCAGCAGGCCCCTGAGCGGTGAGCGCAGTTCGCCGTCCTCCGTATTCCTCCGTCTCCCTCCGTCTCCCAGTCTCACGGACCGCAACCAAGCTTCTGCCTCGGTGGATTTAAAAATTAAGACTTGGGCGGCCTCAACTTAATCACGGGTCACTCGCACGAAAAGCGTTATGATTGACACTGGCCAGCCTGGTCCAGATCAAAATCTGAACGCACTAAACCCATTGGTTGATTCGGCTCAATTGCAAACCAGAAGAACAAAATTGTGGTCTGGACCTGGAGGCTCGCTAACTGTAAATTATTATGTTCGATTTCTATTGGTTTGTATTGCAATTCACGGGACGATCTTCTTTTGGTATTCCCTAAGTAGTAATGCCAGGCCGAGGTCACGGCGAGGTGTACCGTAGGGGCACTGCGAAATTAATTAATTAGCAGAACTGAGGATAGGAATCCATTTCGAGTCTTCGACTCATCTGACTGCGTTTCAGAGTGACCGCTTCATCCAGTCCACGCATGTTTCAAAGACGGATGGGACCATTTGATTACAACAGGCCCCTTGCGCACTTGACGGACATCGCGGGTTCAGCAGCAACATGATCGACGGGGTTTTGCAAGAAGGAATGGTCAATGGTCAGAGGTCCACGAAAATGCAGGACGATTGTCGTCATTTTACCAGCAGATAGCCAATCTACTACAGATATGTCCCGACTGTACGGCAATAATGCCTGCCGATCCTGGATCTATCCAAATCGCAGGAACTTTGCGGTTCCACAAACTACTGGTTGATCGTCCCATGAGGCTCCGGTCTCCGGAAGAGCACTTTCTCCGTGTACACTCAATTTGAGCAGCACATACGGAGTACTACAAGCCAAATCCAGGCATAGTTTTCTGTCATCCATCTCGTTTTTCATTCTTTTCCTTTCAGGCCTCACTGTCAGTACTGCAGATTTGGATATCTCTGTTTTTTTCTTTGAAAAAAATTCAAAGGGTAATGCCCAACGCGCATTTCTTTATATAAAACGGAAGGCTATCTCTAGCTTTCCTATTGTAAAAATTGAGCTGCTTGGATCATCAAGGGCTTTTTACTTGATATACCATGAACATGGATATCAGGATCTCCCATGTTATGCTACTTATAATTTCGAGGACCCAGTCAAGAAGTCATCATGACCCCTCTGCATGGATGCTCAAGGCCTGATAGTCTAATCCTGGATGAATGCCAGAAGATCTTTATTTTCATGAGACCATATAGGACCCAGCTGCATAATTGTTCGTCTCTTGCCATGCCAGCTTTCTGTGTTACGTTTGATGTTGCAGTCAATTCCACCAGTCGATTGAACCCGTGACCCCTTCTCTCACGTGTCCTGGGCTGCAACTGGGACATCTACCATTAATGTGAGCAAACTTCTTGCCACCTCCGCGGCGGCAATGCATGTTGTCTCTCCAGTGTTGTCGTACGCAGGAGCCACCTCAACCACGTCAGCACCGACGACCTTCAAGCCAGATAGGCCGTCAATGATGGACAGAAGTTCGCGCGTGGTCCAGCCACCGGGCTCAGCAGTCCCTGTCGCTGGCGCAAAAGCAGGATCCAGAACGTCGATGTCAACCGAGATATAGACTTTTCCATCACCAACCCGTTCCTTGATTCGCTTGATAATGCCCTTGACGCCAATGTCGTCGATATCTCGCGCTGTGATAATATCGAACCCGCATTGTGCGTCATTTGCGAGGTCGTACCGACGCGACGACAACGGTGCGCGGATGCCCACATGGATAGAGCTGTCGTTCGAGATAAGGCCTTCTTCATGCGCAATATGAAGAAAGGTACCATGGTTCACGGCACTGAAAGGTGATTAGATAAAAGCTTATTATTGCCGGTTTTCTCGGAAAGCCGTCACCAACTGATGAATAGTATGAAAGACTTACGCATATTCAGACACTCCTCCGCCTGGCCATGTCCTTCAATCAGTGATTGCAACGGGCCAAGTCTTTCCTTTCAAGAAAACTCACCAATCCTATTGGGATTCCAAGTGTCGATATGAGAGTCAAAATGAATGACATTGACCACCCCCCAATGATCGATGGTAGAACGAAGCGCAGCAAGAGTCGTCGTGTGATCGCCACCCAGCATTAAGATGCGAGGAACTTTCGAAACAGACACGTTACTTGCCTGACGCCCCGAGATGATCTAGCCGAAAACTGTCAGACGGAATCTAACAACGTGTGCAAGGCTATGCTGCAAGACGGCACGGTGGTCCGTCAAAGCCAATAGACATATGGATATGATACAAAACGTGATACTCTGCTGACAGCATGTGAAATGTCAACGTATTTGGAGGGGTCTTACTTTGTGCGCCTTTCCCAGTTGCTTCAAGGCCACAGTATTATCAAAAAATGTCAGGGGTGCATCTCCACAATCGACGATCTTAGCCCACTCCGAGAATGGATTCTGGCCAGTATATACATTCCACGAGTGATAGCCGCGAATTCGCCGTGATCCGTCACGGATGCCATGAGGCCCGAAGCGCGCGCCAGGACGATACGACGTGGCCGTGTCGAACGGGGCTCCCAGGATCGCGATGTCATAGCGGTCAATCTGGTCGTCTGCCAGGGAGGAGAAACACGGGACGTAGGGGAGATGCGCGAAGGAGGCCAATCCTCCGATCGCGTCTGTTTCGAGAGACACATCGTCCTCGTCAGGTTGGGCGGCATGCGATGACAGTGATGTCTGTAGTGGCTGGATCGGAGCTTGGCCATCGTAGGGCCTTGGATACAAAGTCTCGGCACGGCCTACAACGGGAGGGAAGATGATTTCCCGGGCGGCGGTGATGGTGCCTGAAGTGACCAGGCAAGATGTTAGAAACAGAGAAATGCCGTGCATTGTATGCTGATAATTTGCAGGATTGAGTTGATGTATGTATAATGTCTACTTGGATAAAAAATACGATGGTACTAGGGAGTTCTATAAAAACCGACTACAGAAAACTGGATCAAGATAATTAGACCTTGAAAGATAAGATAGGCAAATTGGCTAAGTGAATGATAAACCGGGGCTGATAGCTTATCTGCACGCATGAGTTGGCGGGGCAGGAGGAGAATTAGCCCTAGTAGGATCGGTTAGTGAGGCTAAGGAACGATGATGTAATCATATCCCATCCCGGATGATAAATTAGTTCATCCTCAACCCTATTAACATCTTTTATACTTCACGTCTTTTTTTTTTATATTTTTCTAAAGGAATTTTCTACTCTAGATGTGGAATACATACATACATACACCCGACTGAGAAAAACACAAGCGATCTACTGATATGCTCATCCTTATGCAAATGCTCTTGTCTTCAATATAATACTTATGTTTCTTCCATTTTCCATTTTAGAGACTGAAGCTAATATCATACAGATTATAATGACGCATGAATGTAAAATATACAAGCTGGTCATTTATTGTCACAGTCATCTTCCATTGCGTACTGCATCAATTTCTGTGATAATCATCACAAAAGATGTTATTCCTTTTATACCTCCTTTTCCCTAGTCCTTTTCTTCTTTCATACTGTCCTTCTTGACTCTTAACATATCTCAATTTTGATGATTTCAACAGTGCCTCTTTAGAACTGCATGTTTGCCCCTGATGCTCTACAGATTCGTAGTGTACCCTTGCAATGGCACGATATTCACCTGACGAAGGCCGAGCCCTCCATGAACTGCACCCTTTTACGCGCATAACCCTGTGCGCATAATCCTGCATGCAATATTATGTGGCGACAAAAAAAATTTCACTCAAATGATGAGCACCCCTCCCCAGAACTTGACAAGTTGCAAGCTTCAAGTTCTTCCTCTTTCTGACCTGCCACTACCTTGCACCTTCTCACGTTTCGAAAGGAGTGCAAAGGAACCGTGACAAGTCGCAGTCCAACAGCAAAATACCTGCAGTGTGGGCTTTGAAGCTCTCCCTTGATCATTAGACCGGGGGTACAACCATCAGACGCGTCTGTTGTTGTTCTGATCGAAAATGTCGTCCTCTCAAAGCAAGCAGGCAGACGACGATATCATCCGCGAGATCACTCCCGAAGATCCCGTCTTCGGATACCTGCACGGAGAACCGGCTGATCCTGCTAAACGCGAGGAATATCAGAAGAGAAGCCAATATTTCGAGGATGCCTTCGCGGTCCGTGAGCCGTATAACAGCCCTCGCAACCGTGTTAACATGGAGGCTGTGATTATCGTCGAAATCAAGGTTGATGTCCTGGTATGTTGACAAAAGCATCTCGAGGACTTTCTTCTTTCAAGAGCAATATGTGCTAACTTGTAACGTGTAGGTGAAACCCCATCAGAGGATGGAGCTTCTCTCGGTCCTCTCTGCGCGCCTGGCGGAGATTTTTCAGCGTCCTGAAAACTCCATCCTCGTTACTCTCGAGCCCGATGCGGGTATTCGCTTCGGGGGCGTGCCTGACCCAGCGTACTTGATCACCGTCTCGGCACTGGCTTCCATGTTTGCGCCGCTGACCAATGTCCACACTACTGCCATGCTCCAGTCAGAGATGCGCGACGTCCTGGCCATCCCTGACAACCGCGGCGTGGTGCGATATGTGCCGATTAAGGAAGAGAACCTGGCCACTGGCGGTACTACTATGAAGGCCGCGATTGAGGAACTTGAACGCGCTGCGAAGGCGGAGCATCCTGGGGTCGTCAAGAATCTTTCACGCTCCATGAGCAAGAGACTTCTGAGATCGAAGCGTTCAAACAGCTCGCCGGGGGTCCTTCCCACCTTGCCTGAAACTCCGGTGCCAGCTATCACCGAGACCGCTGAGACCACTGAGACCACTGAGACCGCTAAGAGTGTTGGGACTCCGGCCCCTCCGGCGCCTGCCAACAAACCCGATCAGCAGAAGGAGTCCTCATTTGCGAAGCGCGCCCGAAGCATTCGTCAGTTCTTTTCTCACTAGGTCTGGAAGGTTGTGCTCAAGTGCAAGTCGATGGTGGGTGATACTCGGTAGCGCATGGCGCATATGGTGAGGGTTTTGGGCGTGGATTCCTGGTTCAGTGGGTTTAGGGGATGCGGCGTTTTACACCTGGGAATTTCAGATTATAATTCAGGAGTTGGAGGTTTACATGGGTTTTCTTTTCCTGTAGGTAGAGAGTTCTTTAGACCATTAGGGTCCACATCATTCCCATCTTACCTACAGAATGGATTAATTCCCTATTTCTTTAAAAACAAAACCGCCAGTGAGATGTAAGTGGCAGCAATTCAATCCCAGTAAAGCTAGTACGACCGTAGCAGAAGAAAAAAAACTTTTAACCTCTATCTGTTGGTAGGTGCCTAAGCTGTGAGTCAGTCTTTGACGCCGGGAATACGAGATGAGGATGAAGCTTGGCATGTCTCCCCATCGCTGTGGCCTGCTTCATACAAGCTGTTCTGTTGTCGTATTATCTTGTCCAGACACCAACCGTGCACACGCTCTTGGAGACTGTCCTTTTCTCACTCAGCTTAAGTCTCTCATTTTCTTTCTCCCCCTTTCATTTCCTATTCATTTGTACAGTTTCTGTTTCTGCTTCCGTTTCTCTTCTGAGAATAATATTACAAGACCAGACAAGACAAACAAGACAAAACCAGAAATGGACTCAGCTGCTACTGGCAAGAGCAACATTACTGAGATCGAGGGAGATTTGTTCGATGCGCCAGATGGGGCGGTTTTGATTCGTAAGTATTATTTTTGTCTTGGCTCTTTTTAACTTCCGTCTCTGTTTCTTTGCTGCATTGGTCTTATTTAAATGTTAATCATATTCTCGATACAGACGCCTGTAATTGCCAGGGTTCGTGGGGAGCAGGGATTGCGAAATCTTTCAAGAAGAAGGTGAGCTACAGTACATCGATAGCAAATCTTGGGATATGCGGGATAGCTGACCCACGCAGTATCCCGCAGCCTTCGAGATCTACCGTTCTCATTGTATGGATCTTCTGTCACATCCAGAGTACGTGGTGCATTCATATGATAATGGAGATGAAAGCACCGGATCCCCTGCTCGGAGGCGAAAAGTCCAGCTTCCACTGGGCACTGCCTTGATCATCCCGCCTCAGGAGGAAGACTATACCCCAGGCATGAGGCCGCCTCCATGGAAAAGACGGAAGAAGACAAAGACTTCTTCTTCTAAAGCAGAAGAGGCTCCAGCGAAAGGGGAAACTGCGGATTCTGATTCTCCGAAAAAGAAACACTGGATCGTCTGTTTGTTCACCTCTTGGAATTTTGGACGCCATGTCAGTACGCCAGACACTATCCTTGAAAACACCAGATGGGCCGTTGAAGACATGAAGAAGCAGCTGGCGGAGCTGCGTGATGACCCGGCTCGACGCCCTGGAGAACTGTGGTCATGTCGATTCAACTCGGGACTGTTTGGTGTCAAGTGGGAGGAAACGCGCAAGGTACTTGAAGAGTCGGGCTTCGAAATCACCGTTGTGAGACCGCCAGGTGAGGAATAGACCTGTGACTAGTTGGCTAGGGTCCTTCTGAAATTATCGATGTGATGGATGAAAACAAATGTGGGTGTCCGAGTTATTTACCTTGCGTTGGTCGTTTGGGGTTTAACCCCGTTCGGTGACTGCATAATCTAATAATCAGAAATATCTCATGTTTTGTAGTCAAGATTCCCTGATCTTATGTTCGATACGGACATTTTCAGGATTTCCACATTGACATATATATATTTCGATGTCAGTCACGGGTGATATTACGCCAGCCCATTTTCCTCTTTAGAAAAGGCGCAAAAAAGAAAAAAAAAAGGCCACACGAAAAGTAAATTCTATCTTCTTAAATACTTGTAAGACATTTTATCAGATCAAGGAGATTTTAATCCCTGGGCAATTGAGAATTTCCCACAATGAAAAGTGTCGGTCACCTGATCTCGCGTCCTGCCGCCGCGGTGTCGCGTTGAGTTATGTGGGGAAGTTCTTTGACAGCGAGACCACCGCGGCAGGCAGATTTGTGTCATCTCATCCTCGATCCAGATCAACATTCTGTTCTGTCCCAAATCATGCCTGCCGACCGTCAAAACACTGTCCAGAAGCGCAGGCGTCTCCCCTTCAAACCGCCGAGTCGACGAGAGTCCACAACCGCAGAAGCATCCGCGTCGGCGCCGAAGACGACCAAGTCCAGCGCTACGTCAAGAAAGTCCACAGCCACAGCCACAGCGTCGGCACCAGCATCGAAAAAGCCCCGGAAATCAACATCGTCTCGCCAGAAAGCCCGATCTCCCTCCGTATCTGTATCCGGCACGGACGAGGAGGAGCCCGGGTCGCTGTCTGGCTCCGAATCCGGCTCAGACTCGGTGTCTGCTTCTTCTTCAAACCGAGAGCGGTCTCCCTCAGAGGAGCCGGACTACATCCTCGCGGAAATCATCACCAATGACCGTGCGCGCGACATCGAGTCTGGCGAACCGGCCATCCCGCAGAAGCTCCTGACGAAGCTGCTGCATCACCACTTTCAGAGCGAGAAGACGAAAATCACTAAGGATGCGAATGCGGTCGTTGCGAAATACGTGGATATCTTTGTGAGAGAGGCTTTGGCTAGAGCGGCGTATGAGAGAACGGGGGGAGATGGCAATGCGGATGCTGGGGGTGGCAGGGGATCGGTAGGAGATGGGTTTCTTGAGGTATGTTTCGTCAGAAAATTCCCATGTTTTATGGATGAAAGGAAAGAATAAGGCGCTAATAGTTTTGTCTCTTGTAGGTCGAGGATCTGGAGAAGTTGGCGCCCCAGATGATTTTGGACTTCTGAAACGGACATATATCAATCTTCCTATATACATTGGCACATACGTTTCGGTTTAGTGATGAGGACGGCGTTTGGCGTTCTGGGCGTTGACGATTGTTCTAATTTTTTTTTTGGTTTCGAAGATACCAGTGACACGACCTGGTTTGGCGCACAGGGAGCATGGGAAATACGATTCATTTTTGTGGAAAATACCGAATTCATTTTCCAAAGTGACGCGATTAAAAGTCCAAGCTAATGGAGTCAGACATATTAAATGCAAATCTATATTGCATACTCGAAGGATCCACTATCTAAGTAATAATGGTGATAATAATAAACACAGTGTGGAAGCATTAGGTACCATACCCTGTACGGAGTAATGAGATTCCAATCTCAAAGCCAGGTACGTGTCTTGGCTTGCGGGTGGTGGCGCCTCAAGTAGTTGTTCTGTTACAGGGATGCGACACACGTCAGACGGTAACCTGCCTCACCATCCACTTTTCGGTCATCTGCCACACAGTGGAAATTGAAGCTTGACCACAAACCTAGGGTCCAATCGCTAATTGTATACATTGTACTCCTATGTGCTTTCCTTCAAGGGCGCTTTTCCCCTGTCCAGCGAAACCGGCCTTGAGCTGGGTAAGCGCAGCGTGCTTATTGGGATGGCACACAACACCCCACACACGAATTGTGAAATTTTAAATTTTACTTCTATTGAATACCGTCTGGACTCTTTACAAGATGAATGCATGATTTTCGGCCCAGATGCCTTTCTCAATTTGGAGATGGATAGCTTGATGTTGTTACGGCTAATTGATCAGAGGGTTCTGCGACACGGACCGTTTGACGGAATGTTATGCGAGACAGCGTCACCGCCACGATTGCGACTAGACTGCCTAAAAAGGAAGCTCTCGTTCATTTACAGTCTAGTTGATCCCTGAATTAGATGCCTTTCAGCCTTTCTGCATCGCTTTTGGGTATGGACGTCCAGATGTCTAATTTTACCTTCCCGTTGACCTGCGACATGGACTTCCAGTCCTAGACCAGCCTCCCGTGTCCCAGGGGAAGGGACAGCTTCTCATTCTTCATGCCATATAATCAACCGTCCTTGTCATGTTTTTGTCAGTTCTTCATTCTGCTTTTTCTTTCCATTGCTGACTTTTCCTTCCGCTGTATTCTTCTATTTACTTTCGGTCTTTTATTTCCCCTCAATAGAGCGCTAGTCGCTCCTTGCAGTCTTTTGGTGGAATAGTTCTGACTTTCTTTACGTTGTTCATATCCAATATACAGCATTATGCATTTGTTCAATCTTATCTGGTCTTCTCTATTTCTCGCCGCCGCGGTCCAGGCGCAAACTGCTGGTCAGGTTAAAGTCCACGTCGTCGAGGTGGGCAAGAATGGATCCCTGACATTTTCCCCGGACAACTTGAAAGTGAATCCCGGAGAGATGGTCCAGTTCCAGTTCTGGCCTAAGGTAATAAACAGTTGCCCCTCGAATTTGACCATTTTTGACTGACGAGTAATGTAGAATCATTCCGTCGTGCAATCGACCTTCGATAATCCCTGCACCCCGATAGACGCCGTCCAGCCGAATATGACTGGAATCAAATCCGGGTTCATGCCTGTCTCTGCCTCTGCCACTACGATCCCTGTGTTCACAATAATGGTAAACAACACGCAGCCACTGTGGATGCACTGTAGCCAAACGGGACACTGTCAGAAGGGAATGGTGATGGCGATCAATGCGTAGGTTTCATCTCGCGTCTGATGCAATAGTTACTGCTCGCTAACTGCTGGCCATTTAGACCAACCTCTGGTAACAAGACCTTTTCTGCTTTCAAGGACCTTGCTATGAAGCAGTCCAGCACCAGCACCAGCAGCACCACTAGTTCCACCAGTGGCGGTAACTCCACGTCTGGATCGGGAGCAGGAGCAGGGGCAGGAACAGGAACAAGTGGTTCCTCGAGCAGCAGCTCCAGTTCCTCTGCCGCGTCGGGCTCGTCATCGACTCCTGCAACTGTCAGTGCGAGTGCGAAGCCTGCGGTCAATGCCGCGATCCTTATGGTTTTGTTTGTATTTGGCTTCATATTTGTCGCGCTGTAAAGGGTGCAGAACAAATCCAACTTGCTGGAATCTTCAAAACCATCTATTCATTCAACTACAACCATATATTTCTTTATCCTGTATTTTAATACATACCGGCGGGTCCGTTCGTTCTGGGCTTTTTTTATATGAAAATGGAAAAAATAAAAAAAAATGGGGTTAATTGTGGCCTACTGAAGTTGAATATTTTATGCGAACGATATCCATAACAGAAAATTCCAATAAATTTGGTCCTGTTGTAAGTCTTGATTTCAGATGATGATGTTGATGCACCCAAATAGGTAGTCAGGGTTTTGCCCTAACAGCCCGCTGTCCGCTATCCCGATTTCGTAAGAGAATTTCTTGTCCGGCTTGACGTTCGAGTCCCGCTGAAATAATACTATTATTGTTGTCTCGCGCCCATCACCACCATTGCTGCTTGCAATGGAAAGAGACGAAGTCGTCGAATCGCCGCGCAAGCGGCTCAAGGTGGCCGATTCTTCTCCCAAAGAGGCCACCCCGGCGCCATCAATCTCTAACGGAGCTGCGGCTGAAGTTTCTGCCAAAGAAGCCAAGGCTCTCAAGGAGGCAGAGGTTGGGATTACCGAGTTTGTCAGCTCTGACGTACCTGGTTTTTCGGGGATACTCAAGAAAAGGTTCATAAGATCTGACTCGTGAGTTTTGTGAATGGATGCTGACTGATCGTCATCTTTTTCTAGGTACACCGACTTCTTGGTCAATGAAATCCTTCCCTCCGGCGAAGTGCTTCACCTGCGGAATCAAGAAGTTCCCGCTCCTCTGAAGTCACGGACGAATGATGGCGCAGAAGAGTCGAAGGCCACTCAGACCTCTGGTGAAACGCCCAAAGTAGAGGGTGAATCGGAATCTGGCAAGGATGGGCAGAAGGAGGCCGAATCCAAAACAAAAGAAACGCCCGACATTCCTCCCTTCCAGCTTTCGGATGAGGACCGTACCCTTCTTGAATCATATTTTGGCCCCGAGGTCGCTCAAAAGATCATTATCCTTAATGAGCGCGCGAGGGCTTCGCCAAAAGCCAGGCCATATGAGTTTGGCAAAGTCAAGTCAGGCGTTGTCAGCGACCGTGACCTACGTACCAAGATGCACCAGGCGATCAGGCGTATATTTTCATCACAACTGGAGTCCACGACAGAGAGTGACGGTTCCATGGTCATTACGGTTGCTCCAAACCGGCATAAGAAGAGTGCGCAGGGTTTCCGTGGTGAAAGCGGGAATGCGCGAAAAGAAAGGCCCACTTGGGACGAGTTAGGAGGACCGTATCTGCACTTCACTATCTACAAGGAGAACAAAGACACCATGGAGGTCATATCGTACCTCGCGCGTCAGCTGAAGATGAGCCCGAAGAGTTTTCAGTTCGCTGGCACCAAGGACCGGCGGGGTGTCACCGTGCAGAGAGCTTGCGTCCCCCGGGTGTACGCTGACCGGTTAGCAGCACAGAACAAATCCCTTCGCAATGCGGCAGTGGGGGACTTCGAGTATCGCAAACATGGCCTGGAGCTAGGAGATCTTGCTGGAAATGAATTCGTTATCACCCTGCGCGAGTGCGATTTTCCTGGTGCCGGAAAAGAGGACAGTGAAGCTGCTGTAGCGCAGGCTCAAGAGATTGTAGGAAGGGCGCTTCGAAATCTTCGAGAACGCGGATACTTGAACTACTATGGTTTACAGCGGTTCGGTACTTTCGCTACGAGAACGGACGCCATTGGCATGAAAATGCTACAGGGAGATTTCAAAGGGGCCGTCGAGGCCATTCTTGAATTTTCTCCCCTGGCACTAGAGGCAGCCCAGGCACCTCCAGAGTCTGAAAAGGCAGACCTGTTGATCAGTTCTGACGACAAGGCCCGAGCGGAAGCGATCCACATGTTTCAGACAACCGGAAAGATCAATGCGGCATTGGATAAGATGCCCCGGAAATTTTCAGCTGAGTCGAGTCTTATCCGTCATCTGGGTCGTGCCAGGAATGATTATCTTGGTGCTCTTCAAAGCATACCCAGGAATCTGCGACTGATGTACGTCCACGCTTACCAGTCGCTGGTGTGGAACTTTGCGGCCAGTGAACGGTGGCGACTCTACGGGGATAAAGTCGTGGAAGGCGACTTGGTTATCATCAATGAGCACAAGGACAGTGATGTCAGTGAAGAACATGGGGACGTGGATGCGGACGGAGAGGTTATCGTCGTGCCGCAGGCGGAGGATAGCGCCAACAAGGCGGAAGACGTATTTACTCGAGCCAGACCTCTATCGGCCGAAGAAGCTGCAAGTGGCAAGTACACAATTTTTGACATTGTGTTGCCTCTTCCCGGTTTCGACGTCGTCTACCCTGCGAACGAGATGACCGAGTTCTACAAGCGCTTCATGGGAAGCGAGCAAGGCGGGCACCTCGATCCCTTTGACATGCGCAGGAAATGGAAGGACGTCAGCCTCAGCGGCAGCTATCGCAAGCTTCTCAGCCGGCCTGGGCCAGACTACTCCTTCGAGGTGAGGAGATACACCCAAGACGACGAGCAGTTCGTCCGAACGGACTTGGAGCGTCTCACCGGCGCCAAAGCCGATAACGAAGCATCGTCTAGCTCTACTGGCACAGCAGCATCTGGTGACAACAAGATCGCTGCGATCCTCAAGTTCCAGCTTGGATCAAGCCAGTACGCGACGATGGCACTGAGAGAGCTGATGAAATCGGGCGGGGTGAAAGAGTACAAACCGGACTTTGGCGGGGGGAGATAGCAGCATTGCTTATTTTTACCGTTGAAATTATAGATACAAACTCGTACCAATTGATATATACGTAGAGCCCGTTTGACAGTAATTTATGTTACTCCTTGAAGTACTTGGGTTAGTAGTAATACCTGCCTAGGTAGGTAGGTAGTCACACATTTTGAGTAATACGCCAGTATTCCTTCTATTCGTGGATGTAGACTAACGAGGGCTCTATGACGGATCCCTAAGAGTGCTAAAAGAAACAGAGAGAGCCAAAGGACTCAATGGAAGCGTATGATTAGAAGCAAAGGAGATAGAAGAAAATCGTAAGCTCGAAACAAGAGCGAGATGAGTTACGTAAAGAAGTTGGAGGAGGGGAAGGAGACAACAACTCCGTGATCATTAACATTTCAATTCCTCTCCATAGGGGGGTTAATCTTGCTGAGATTCTAATAGTATCGATGTTTATAATGTTAATAAATCGGTGAGCTACAGCTCTTTAAAGCAATTATTTAGCTAGGAACTAATTTTTAGGATTGTTAATAGCTGCAGCGCTATGAGGGACTGGTGGGGCTAACTGCAGGCGCATGCACCACGTGATTGTGATATAATCGGCCGTGCTCTCCCCCGGAGACGTCGATACGGCATCTCTTATCGTCCGTCAACAAGAAGCTCGTCTCCCTCGATCCGCAATTGATGAGCTTCAATTTATCCGGCTTGAGGAAAGGTTTTCGTAGCCTACTTTGTGGTTCACTGCCCCCGACACCATGAGCGGGATACGCGGGGTGATGAAAGAGGGTTGGCATCCCAAAGGCAAGGATGGGGGTAGAGAGAGCTGGCGAAGCGATTTCAAAGGCATCAATCAAGTGGTCAGTCTGGAAAACTCATTCGCGGCACTTGACATGATCTAATGACTTTACGACGTGTAGGCAGGCTGGATAGGCATGGGCAAAGACACGAGCAACTCCAGCAGAACCGACCACGTCGCTCCACCCCTCTCGTCCCTCAAGGACCCGGCGTCCTTTGGACCTCCGCCAAAACATATCAAGTACCATGGACCGGCCGCTGTTGCTGATAGGACGACTCCTGACCGTAGCGGTCTGGGAGCGCCTTTGACACCAGAACAGACTCGCCGGCAACACTCTCAGCAACAGGAAGCCGAGCCTGCAAACAGCAAGCCAGCTCCTCCACCGCGACCATATCGTCAGAACACGACAGGCTTGTCTACAGAGGGTCTTCCTCCACCTCCCGTCCGGCGTAATACTTCTCCAAACCAAGCTGGCGTCGATGCCCCCGCGACAAAGCCGAAACCGGCCCTGCCTCCCCGACTGCCTCCCCGGAAAGATTCCAGTACATCCCATTCTCCATCACCGCCGCCATACACTGAAACCGGGAGTCAAGTGCAATTGAATCAAGGGGCAATATCTCGTCTCGGCCAGGCTGGCATCTCAGTGCCGGGGCTGGGTATTGGAACGAACTCGGCCGAGAGACAAGAAAGCAGTTCTGGCTCCCAGTCTTCGACAAACACGGCGACCAACAACCATGTCAATGAACTGCAGTCTCGCTTCTCAAAGCTGTCGACAAGCTCGCAGAACCCGCAGAGCCCTCAAAGTCCACAGAGCCCGGCCAATGGAACGACCCTGGCAGAGAAACAAGCCGCGCTGCAGACTGCTCAGAAGTTCCATAACGACCCATCCTCAGTCTCCGTATCAGAGGCGCGAAGTGCGGCCTCGACGGCTAACAACTTTCGCGAGCGGCACAGTGACCAAATCGAAGCGGGAAAGAAGAAACTCAGCGCGCTGAACCAGAAATATGGAATCACGAAGCGCATCAACGACTTCATCGAGGACCAGAAATCCCCCGCAGAGCCTGAGCCTCAGCCCGGGCAGGGCGTCCCTCCCCCGCCGCCTCCTCATCCCAATCTGAACCGGTCCAGCTCGAACATCGACAAGGAAGCCCTCAATCGGCGAAAACCGCCTCCTCCTCCTCCGCCTGCCAAGAAGCCTGCCCTGCAGTCCGCCCCCGTTCATACTCCATCCCCGCCTCCCCCACCATTACCGCTGGCGACGAAGCCTCGCTGAGCGAAGCTATATTCGCGTGCTGAAACCTTTGTTTTTTTGTGGAACGGAGTCGATGGTTTTCGAGCGATTTGTTCTTTTTCCTTTGTTTTTTTCACACTACCTCCCCACTATGGCATTCTCTGTACTTTATTGCCTCATGTAGATTTGCGTAAGACTGCTTGTCCATATGTAGGGATCCCGGCTCGAATCACGATAACTAGTACACTGTACTGTACTGTACATAGAATCAAGCTGCTTCACATGAATGTCGTCTGCGATATTACTGCTGACGGAATCGATTCCCGCTCAGGAACACGGCCCAATCAGCAGCTGCAACCATCCCCAACAACTCGCGCGTCGCGGACTCTGATCCTCGGCTCGTCAAGGTTATCGAGAACTGCCTAGGCACGGAGGAGCCGGTTGTTCGACGCTCTTCGCTGCAGAGTAATTCATTTTCGGTTTTCAGTGCGATGGTGAGAGCTGCTGGGCTATTTAATATTAAATTAATTAACGTGCGTCTTCAGCGGTTCTCCGCACGGCAGCAGGGACTGCCGAACCTTGCTCGCTGCTCTCCCCACCTATCGGAGGATGCGGAAACGCGTCGCGTGAGACTGACGCAGCTGCCAGCAGCAGAAAAAGAGGCAGACGACGGCTCTCAGCTCTGATCCAGCTTGACAACGGCGAGCCATTGACCGTCAATGGCTCTGCAGCAGCGTCTCCAAGCTGCCTAGGTCCCAACGCGCGCGAGCCGAGGTCTGACATGCTCGTTTTCCCAACAAATGCACGGCCGGCTCCACCGCTGCCCCGATCCGCCTATCCGCCGCGCCCAAACCGCTCAGGAGGCGGGTCCCTTGCTAGAGCCTAGGAGCGTTTCGATAAATCTTTCGAGAACGACAGCCCATTTTTTCGATCTCCTGGGGTCTGCTCGGAGGATTCGTCCTGAAGGAGGTCCCATCTCGCTGCTGTCTGCGACCACCATCGTCCGCTGACCGGGTGGCCTTGTGCACGCTCTTATTTATACCGCTGCGGAGGGTCGTGTGCCTACCTGAGCTGCGTCTCCTTTCGAAAATTTTTCGTCCCATCCAAGGCAGTGAGACATCAATTGCCTGCTGTCGAACGTGACACGGCGTCGCCATCATGTTCGAGTCCCTACACGCCAGTCAGCCTGGCCCGACCTTGGAGTTTGGCCTTCCTCCTTCGTCGTTGTTCAAATTCCCTCCCAATCCGCGGCCCGCTCCTCTTCCGGCTCCCCAGACTGAGCGCTCCTGGACGCAGCCCTTCCCAATCCCTCCTGAGCTGTACCTCAAGTTGCTCGATGTCCGTGTCCCAGTCACCATTGCCAGCGTCTACGCCACTACCGTGATCATCCTGAATCGCGTGAACAAGCGCCGGGGATATAAGCCATGGGCCTTCAGTCGCACGCGACTCTTCAAGGCCTTCGTCATCCTGCACAACGTTTTCTTGGCCGTCTACTCGGCATGGACCTTTGCGGGCATGGTCCGGACGTTCCGCAACTCGATGCCCAGCAGGGATGATCCCAACCGGATCGTTGCTGTCACGGATGCGTTGTGCAAGATACTTGGCCCACGTGGGCTTGGAAACGGCGCCATGTACAACTCGACCACCGACGAATGGGTTCTGCCCAACCCGGAATACAAGCTGACGGCCGGAGGCGTGCCCGACCCGGCGGACGACGGGCGGCTGTGGAACCAGGGGCTGGCTTACTTTGGCTGGATCTTCTATCTGTCGAAATTCTATGAGGTCCTGGATACCGCGATTATCCTGGCCAAGGGCAAGAAGAGCTCGACGCTGCAGACCTATCACCACGCGGGTGCCATGATGTGCATGTGGGCTGGCATTCGCTACATGGGGCCGCCCATCTGGATCTTTGCGCTGGTCAACTCGGGCATTCACGCTCTGATGGTACGTAACCCATTAACAGACTCCCCCTTTTTTTTTTGCCGAAAAAAAAAACTGACATTACCTCCCCTAGTATACCTACTACACGATTACCGCGCTCTCCATTCGCGTGCCGACCCAGTTCAAGCGCATGTTGACCACCCTCCAAATCACCCAGTTCGTTTTCGGTTCAATGCTAGCTGCTGCCCACTTGTTCGTCCGCTACTCCATTCCGGTCACAGTTCCACAGGTGCTGCCCACGGCGGTCCCGTCGGCCGTTTCAGCGGCGGAGTCCGGTATCGCCGCGGCTACTGCGACTGCCGGTCTCATGCCGTGGTTGAAGAAGCTCGCCTTCCGTGCTGCGGGTGCTGAGGGTATCGCGGCGAACGTGCTCAATGCTCAGGGACAGCACTTCGGCGCGGATGCGGTCAATGCGGCTCAATTCTCTCAAGCAAAGAATATGGCGGACAACGCGGTCCGGTACGAAATGATCAACTGCATTGACACGACCGGGCACGCATACGGCATTTTGCTGAACGTGATGTACCTGCTGCCTCTGACCTACTTGTTCGCCCGCTTCTTCGTCCGGTCGTACCTCCACCGCAAGGAGCCAGCCGTCAAGCACCCAACCCAGATGCACATCGCGGAGCAGGCTGGTCTGGACGCACTGAAGGGAGTCAGCCGGGAGATCCAGAAAGCGGTGATGGAGATGCACGGCGACGGCGACACCTCTGCGACGGAGGACGAGGCGCTGACGCAGAAAGCGAAGGCCGAGGCTGCGCAGCAGAAGCTTGACGAGGCCAATGGCAAGGCAACCAGCAAGCTCAGCGACAAGACTGGTCGCGATGCTGCGGACGAAGACGCGGGCTTCTCCACCGTCCCAGCCAGGCTCCGCGCCAAGAAGAAGGACGTGGAGAAGAGCGCAGCTCTTCCGACGTCGAACGTGGAGGCGTCGAATCGATTCGGCGCGTTGAAGGACGAGATCAGTGAGGGGAATGGAAAGTCGTCATGATGCTGAAG
The DNA here is from genome assembly GCF_000968595.1 of Rasamsonia emersonii CBS 393.64. Lineage (NCBI taxonomy): Eukaryota > Fungi > Ascomycota > Eurotiomycetes > Eurotiales > Trichocomaceae > Rasamsonia > Rasamsonia emersonii. The sequence continues at coordinate 18,962 of NW_013563305.1, forward strand.
CTGAAAAAAAAAACATCAACCAATGGCCTTGCATATCAAACCATTCGAACCGAATTGAATCAAAAGAAGAAAACTAATCATTTCTCTATTCTATTCGATATTCGACTTTAATGTGCTATCCATCCCCCTCACCTTTTCCGTCCGGTCCTGTCTTGCCGGGACCATCACGACTCCACGAGTCCATGACATTGACATGTGTATGCGAAATAATTTTTTACCTTTTCCTTTCGGTTGCTTGTATTTTGCCTTCTGTGTGTACATATATCTTTTATTATTATTAGCTTAGTTTATGTTTTGCGGACCCATGCGATGTGTCATTGAGCTGCTAGAATATCTATCTATCTACTGTCTATTGTGGCTTTGAAGGGTGTGTTGGGGTGCTCATCACTGTTATCATTGTCATATTGTCATCATTGTTATTATTGCAAGGAGAGGAGAGAAGAGGGGGAGAAATGCCCTCCTCGGGCGGGGTAAAAGAGAGGACAAGGAAAAGGGGTGAAGATTTTTTACTGAGAGTCTTGCTGTAATTAATTAATAAATATTAATTAATAAATAGAAATAAATTTTTTTTAAAAATATAATTGAAACGCAAAAAGAAGAGAAAAGAGGGAAAGTATGGATTGTATGCATATACGTATAGTACAGGATATAATAACTAGCCAAATAATCGCATCCCAGAATAGCATAGATAGGTGAGCATATCAAATTCAATTTATCATTATCACTAATGTAATAATAAATTAAGTCATATGATGGAATTAATTATATTAATTGCATTGACATGCAGTACACATATGTATGTAGAGAGGAGATGCGCAATAATGGAATAGAACCAGGGTTATTAATCAATCAATAAACGACTCTATGTACAAGGTCAGCAATATAATTTATGTGTAAATACTTAATTAATTAAATTAAAGAGGATCGAAGAGGATTGATTCATTTAATTAAAGGCAATTAAATTAATTAAATTAATCAAAAATATGACTGATATGACTGACTTGGAGTCTTGGAGTCTTGGATATGTGATAGTGCATGCATGCATGATCCTGGTGCCATAACTACCTAGCAAGAGAAATAATAATAATACTCCGTAATAATAAAACTACACTAATTATGTATATCAGCTTACGTGAGCTTACATGCATGAGCTTACTGTACATATGATGTTATCAGTGGTTTCCTACTTACTACTTACTACAAGGACTGAAGAAGGAGAAGCTGTCGATAGCGACTTGGTCACTTGATTGGATGCTCCGGATATGGCATCTCACTCCTTCTCTTTTTAATTAGAAAACTATGTTTGCTCTCTATGAAACATATTCCTATTTCTATTTCTATGCATATGAATATTCCCTACCCAACCGTCTGGAAAAAAGTAGTTAACTCTAGTCAGAAGCAAACGTTATCGCGCCAGTCAATAAATAGCAGAACGTCACGTCTAACCAAGATCAAGATATCTATCTAGATGCTCTCGCGCGTAAGTGTCAGATATGTGTAATCGTGTCGTAGTCGAGTCGTAGTAGTAGTACACGTAGTAGTAGTACTGCTCTCACACCAAGAACCGGAATCCCCTCTGGCTCGCCTGCCCCGGTACACCGACGACGGCGCCCTCGACCGATTCGCCCCGGTCTAGCTTCTTGTTCAGCCGGACGAGGATGAAGCGGAGGAGTGTGGCGGAGAGGATGGCGACGAAGGACGTCACGCAGTTGACGGACATGGCGACCACTGAGAAAGAATACCGGTTAATAACATATAACGTGACAAGAGAGAGGGTTTCAGCGAATGCATACCATATCTCGGCCCAGCACTCTTGGGATACATGTAGCTGGCATAAATGCTGCTGGCGTTGCTGACGGCGTTAATGAAGGCCAGCGCCGCAGCACGCTTGGCCGGCGGCCGGGGCAGCGTGTTGGAGATCCAGCCCAGAGCGACGACGTAGCCCGTGTAGCAGCCGGGGACCATGAGCATCATGGACAGGTAGCGCGGACCGACGGACGTGGTCGCGGCGGCGATGATGAAGGCCGCCACGGAGACGTACAGCGGCAGCGTGATGTGGAAGTAGCGCTCGCCCGTGCGGTCGGCGTGCCAGGCGTTAAAGAACGCGGTGATGACGGCCAGGACGTACGGAGGAGCCGTGAGCAGCAGCGTCTCGATCGTGCCGTAGTCGAGGGTTTGGACCACCGTGGGGAAGAAGTTGGTCACGGAGCCGGAGGAGACGATGCAGAAGATGAGGACCATCTGGAGAAGTTATCAGAGTTAACCTTACATTGGACAAGCAGATAGAAGAACACTCACCAAAATCCAGGTCTTGATATCCATAATTGCAAGCTTGACACCATGCATAAAGCTCTGGTGCTCACTGTCAACCCAGTCGTCCTCGCCGATATCCTCCTCCAACCGCCACGCTGCAAGCTCCTTTTCCTCTTCGGTGAGCCAGCTGGTAGTCCGTGGGAAGTTCGGCAGGACAAAGCCAGCAGCGATAGCAACGACAATGGTAATGGCGCCCTCGATGATGAAGAGCCATCTCCTGAGGAACAAACAAAACAATTAGTCCGAAGTGCCCTGACAGTGGAGTGGCAAGCAGACTCACCATGCACGAAGACCTCTGGTATAATCCATGTTGCCTGTAATGCCTGCCGCCACGAGGCCGGAAAATGCACCGGATATCAAAGAACCCGAGTACAGCAAGGCGGTTCGGAGGCCAAGCTCTTTGCGAGTGTACCACGCACTCAGGAAGTACAGACAACCGGGCTGTTATACAGATTAGTCTGTTGAGCAGGAACCTCCACGAAGGAAAAGGGAAAAAAAAGTACGACAGGTTCAACATACAAAATAGGCGGCCTCCACAAAACCGAGGAAGAATCGAACCGCCACCAGTCCGCCGTAGCTCTGGACCCCAGCAGTGGCGGTAGAGATGATACCCCAGAGAGTCATGGCCGTGGGAAGGTAGATGGCTGGCTTGCCCATCTTATTCAAGAATAGGTTGGATGGAACTGCAAAAGGGTGAGTCTGTTGTCATATGTCCATGACTGTTCGTCCCACTTACTCTGCATCAACAGATAGCCGACAAAGAGGATGCTGACGGAGGTCTTGAGGAGTGTCAGTGGCCACCAAATCTAGAATAAATAAAAAAAAATAGAACGCAAGTAACAGGTTAACTGACCTGATATTGCACACTGGTCAAGTGCAGGTCACTTTCCAGCCCAGCCAACCTTGCGGCAGCAATGTTATTCCCTGTTGTAGACCCAGTCAGCATTCGCAAACACCACCGGGGATCAGAAACCCATCGAACATACGATCCAGATAATTCAAGATATACATCAATATGATCATGGGCAGCAGGCGGAAGTCGATCTTGCGAACGAGGGCCCTCTCCGCGTCGGCACGCTCTTCTGGAGAGAGACGAGCCACCGATGCAGGGGCCTCCTTCCGGGCATTGGGTCTGTTGGCATTGGCGACGACCTCGACCTCGACCGGATGAGCGTCGCTCTTAACATCCGGGGCGATGCCAATCTCGGCATCCGAGAGATGGTTGGAGACATTATTTTTGGTGGTGCCCGCCATTGTGATTCGAGTCTAGACGATGGGATGACGGGTGACGGTGGTAGAGAAGGCCAGAGAGGTAGAGGGAGGGGAGAAGAAAATGAAGCAGAAAAGAAAGGATGACAAGATTTATTTCATGTAAATAAGATCAAGGCACAGGGTTTGCGCCCGTGGGGACTCGGCAAACTTGCGAAAGGATTCTGCAGATCCCGTATGCCGACGATGCTGCAAAATGCCGTGCTGGACAGGCCGTACCGCGGAGTCGCCCTCCGGGAGGGTCTGGAGAACCCAATGGGGTGCGGGGTTTGGGGAACCGGAGAAGAGGCGGGATGGCCGGCGGTGGAGCAGCCGTCTAGAGAGGCAGGTCGTGGAGAAGCCGGTCGGACCAAGTCCGACGTGTTTGGTGTGCTCTCAGCATGCTGGACTGCAGAGACGAGTCTTGACTGCGGCGTGTTGATTGAAAAGAAAAGGAAAAAAGGCGAGTTTGAGCGTCGAATTTGCTGCTTCTTCCGAGCTGTACTGCACAGCTGAGTACGCCTGTAGGTAACTCCGAGAAGTAATCCCGGCAGAACAGATGCCGACCGCTGCGCACAGACGGGCCGGCAGTTCGCCGACCGAGCGGCCGAGAATTAGTCAGCAGGGGATCCGCACGCGGTCGGGAGGATTCCCTGAAAAGGCAAAGTTCCGATCCAAATAAACTTCCCCGCGGAATGCCCCCAGGTTGACCCTGACTCCGTACCAAGGTCCAACGAGAAACTCAGTTATGTAGCCAACTTTGCTGCGTGTACACCTGCACTTGAGATTATATGTTGACTAGATCTATATCGGAGCATTATCGGGTGGTGAATCGTAATATAATAAAATGTGGACGAAATAAAGCAAATGAATGACTGCATGCAGGATTGCGTTCAAGTACTCCGTACTGGCAACTGTGTCATTAGAGCTCAGGGGTATCAAATCATATGACCCGGAAATCACAGCCGTTTGACTGCCATATCAGGCATGTCCAAGCAACCATGCCTACACGCCTTCGAGGCTGACATCTTACGCAGAACCTATCAGTGTCTGAAAATGAAGAGGATATCTTGCGCTTGAATTCCCTGTCCTGATCGACTAAACGCTAAAGGCCTCGCCACTGCGCAATCCAGTCCATCCTTAGCTCCAACAGCATCAATAACTGAAAAGCAGCGAACAACTCCATCGCAAATCCAAGCCACTCAAGCGAATTAGAAAGAGTGTGAAATGGAAACAGATGATACACAAGAAAGGAAGAGACGAATCCAGAGATACAGGACAGCAACGCTCAGAAAATCAAGACGAATCAACAGGAAAAAAAAAATGGCACGAACATGAGCGGTGCAAGCAAACGACGCCGTCCCCATTTGCGCACTCGAAAAAAAAAAAGGCAAACCGGAGAAAGCTCAGGAGAGAGATGGACACTCAAGCAAGAGCAAGAAATGCGGCACATAGAAACGCGGCCAAGGAAAATTTTGGGATGAAGAGAGACAAAGAAAATGAAAACAAGAAGGAAAATCGTATCACACAGGCATGCAAGCCCGATTGTGGCCGAGATGGCGAAGTGAATTTGCAACGGAGTCTCGTCAGAAACTAAACAGTAAGATTAAATACTGTGGCCGCCGTAACACCAAAGATCACCTAGCCAGAGTTAAAGAAAGTAACAAAAGCGGAGAAAAAGCGTAGGAGAGAAGAATAGCCGAGACCGATATCGTCAAGAGCTCGGATGTTTCGGCTAAGGAAATCGGACTGTAGAAAAAAAAAAGAACCGGTCTACCAGATTCGAAGATGAACCGCTTGGGGGGATATCATTAATAATGATATACTCGACAAGCTGCTCGCGAAATCGTAACACGGAGAATGATGCAATGTTCTCGCGAAGAAACGATGCTGTCTTATGAACGCCGCGCAAAATGCTGTCAAAGGAAATGTGTATAGATTTTCGATGTCTCGTGGACCTCCATTTCCTGTCAAGACCTGGTCAGTAATCGACGTCCGTTCAAAAGAAATCCTCTGGCATTGCAAAACCCACCATCTTGAAGGTGTTCAGCTCCTCCTTGATCTGTTGCGCCAGTAAAGGCGTCAACCTATTGCACGTTGCGGCCTCGCCGCGTCGGTCGTATTCACCACTAGGCCATGTTTCGTGGAATTGAATACGCGGGCTGAACACAATGGTCTTCGTGACCGCAGGTTGAGTGCCCTTCGAATCCCCCTTTCCGGTCGAAAGCATGCCATCTTGACCTTCACCCTTCCCATTATCCGTCTTCTTATGACCTGCGCGGGAGGTATTATCATCAGGTGTGCTTGGTGCACTCGAATTGGGAGAATCACTGGCATGAGGGGCAGGTGGTGGGTTAAGTTCCGAAGATCGCGGCTCAACCGGCTTGGTAGTGGAATCTGTACCAAAAAAAAATGTCAGTCGGCGCTTCAGGTAACATTTGGTGGCAGAGAAACATAGGACATACTTTTGAGGATACCCTTCTTCACCGCTGCCAGGACCTCTGCACGTTCCTTCTCTCCACCAACAATGCTCTTACGCGCACGAGCATTGTCAACTGGAGTTCGCTCCACTGGCGGAACATCCTTCGGCGCAGAAACCTTGGGCGCGACAGGCTTCGTCTTGTCCTTGGAGGCGGTCTCGAGTTTAGGAAACACTGTCCCTCCGCCGGGTTGTGTGTGAGGATCCGGATTGGCGGTGACGGTCTTCCTCTCCGCCTCGATATTCACGACCGATACCTGTGGAGCCGTGGGCTCAACGACGGCCGACTCGGAGCGTGTGCTCGAGATCGACTTCGGGCGGAAAAGGCCAACGAGAGACCGGGTAGATTTCTTCATACCCTTCCCCATCTTCCGTAGCATAACGGATGCAGAAGACGCGGTCGAAGAGATGGACACATTGTCGGTCGAGCCCGTGAAAATCTGGTTGGAATAGATATTCTCACCAAGGCCATTCGCCTCCTGCTGCGCAGCAATGGCAGCCTGCTCCGGGTCGAGCTCATCGCCTGCATCCTGCTTGCCGTGGTCCGGATCGACAAGCTCCCGCTTGCCGATGGCATTCTGGACCGAGAGTTTTCGGAGCTCTGCAGCGCTGCCAAATGAGAACGCCCTTCGCAGTCGAGATTTTCCAGATTTCTTGGGTGGCGTTTTGTTGCTGTCTGCCAGAGGCTGTGCGGCAACACTCTCCTTAGATACATCCGCCTCGGGAACCGCGGCATCTGATGGCGAGTCTGAACTAGCCGTCGTCATATGTGACAATGGAGAGGGGGTCTGGGAAACGTTCGGAGCAGTTTTGCTTTCCTCCTTGTACGAGCTGGGTTCCGAGGGAGTCGAGGACCGGACTGAATGGCTGCTGTCCGTACTACCCTTGTGAGAATGAGCAGACTGGGGCCGGGAACGCTCTGCGGAGGATTTCAAATCTGGCAATGGTGCAAACAGGGACGCGTTGGATGGCATCTGCTCTTTCGAGTCCAGTGCCCCTGGCGCGTCCAGGCCGGCCCAACTCCTCCGTCTGTATCGTTTCGCCAGTTCTGGATGCTGTGGCTTCTCCGGGCGTGGGTCATCCGCACTAGGCACACGCACATGCCCCTGCGTCGCGCTACGAGGCCCTGAGGGCTGGGACGTGTTTGTGGTGCTAGTAGTGGTAGCTGCTGAACTGTCATAAGATGAGCCTCTCGCAGGCACAGGCACGGACGCATTCGAGCCTCCCTGCACGAGGACTGGCTGAGACCCCGCTACATTCTCAGCACGCCGATTTCCGCGACGATAGCGGTCGGGGGATGGTTTTGCAGAACTGGGAGAGGAGAGGTTCAAGAAGGGTGATTGGGAAGGTAGATTGACGGTGGATAAGGGACGAGGCGTAACATCGCTAGTTCGACGTCTCGAAGCGAGGACACTATCATCTTGGGACACGTGGGAATGTTGAGAGGAATTAGAGGATGAGGATGAAGAAGATACAGAACCAGCTGCGAAAGGTGGCAGGCGTGGGGGGACGCTGGTGGTGGCACTCTGCGAGCCTTGAGGTGCTGATGCAGAAGATTGGGACTGGGTACGCTGCCGCTGCTGGCCGTTAACGGCTTGGACTAGTCCTGGAGTGCTCGTGAAAGCGTACGGAGCCACAGAGTTCCGGTAGCCCGGCGAGCCGTTGTAGGGGGTGCTCAGCGACATTGTGTGGCCACGGGAGGTCTGAGATTGGGAGCTCTGGGAAGCAGAAGGAAAGGTGCTTGTCCCAGAGGACGAGGACGGACGAGTTTGTACAATAGTCTGGACCACTGCTGTCATGATGGCTTCCTACACGATGAGCGGAGCGTGCCAGCAATCAACCACCAAGGATACGGAGGACCCCCTGGACTGCAAGAAAAAATCGTTCGGCGCGACCGTCGATCTCTTCTGTCTTTTGGAGGCCCGCGTTGGGGGGGAAACAAATGAGGTCGAAATGAAAGAAAACGAAGAGAATATGAGCGAAGCCTATCATGACACGGGGGGCGCCGTTAGATTTCAATATCAAAGATGAGCACAAAGAAAGGATCAGGGCATTTGACGAAGTGGATCCGGAATCGCAGACTGGGAGGCGAGGGGATATACGGTCACAATGGCCTGAATCAGACAGGGAACAGTAGGAGACCTTACCTGCGAAACAACTGTACGAAACGAAAGGCAAAAAAAAAAAGAAGACTATACTGATACAAAAAGGCGAACGCACAAGCGGATGCAGAAAAACGAATGTCGACGAAGAAAGAGGAGCCTCCAAAAGGAAAGATGACGGGACGGGCGACCGGGGAGGGGAGGGAGCAGAAGGGTCGTGGAACGCAAGGCTCCAGAGGTGAAGGGCAGAAGGGGAGTCAGTCAAGCCATGTACCAGAAAGGGGGCCCAGGAAGGAAAAACAAAAGAAAGAGAAGAGGACCAGGTCCGTGAGAACGGCACCACGTCTTCTGGGGGGCAGACAGAAGATGGGCCTTCCTGAGGACTGGGGGAGGACGGGGAAGTCGTAACGGGGAGAGGAGAGGAGGACAGGAGAGAAGCGAGGATGGAGAGGGAGCAGGGGAACGATGGAGATGCGAGGGCGCGACGGGAATGGCCAGGTCGGCGAGTGGAGCGGCGTCCTCCGGGAGCAAGGCACGAAAGCGTGTCCTTGGAGACGGCGTGCCTTCGACTCTAGACAGAGGCTGGCCTGGAGCTTTGGGGCTCTCCAGGGAGCAGCTTGAGTGCAGATGCAGCCTGCAGGTTGCGCCTACGGGGCTTTGGGCTAGCGGGTGACGCGGGCGTTGGCGAGCCGTTCGCCTAAACCGCCCACGGAACTGCCTGCGGAATGCCTGGTCGCTGGCTGCTCGCGTCGACGGCTGACGGCGACGCAGTTAAATATCGCTGCTGATGCCTCCAGATGACGCAGCACGCACACAGAGAGCGACACGAGAGACGCAGCATCAGCTGGATGACTGCTGGGCAGGTGCTGGGCGAATGGACGATACCGGCAGACCCCACACGCAGGAGGGAACGTGCTGGAAGCATGAGGCGAACTTCGAGTCAAGGTCCCGCGGTGGGTGCCGTTGCGCGATTTGGCGCCGGCGGTGCTGCTAAGGCCTTAGTGACGCGCCATGCCAGGCCAGGAGACGCTCCTGGGCCAGTCCACGGCCAGTGCCCTCGTCATGATGCAAAACCGAGTGATGCAACGTGCCCGTTCAGCCATGGCACGACGTAAATAATACTTCAGAGCTGTCCCTCTGCTTGATAAACAACGCTCTGACAGCTGATTATTTCCCGACAATTGGTTTGTCATTCTGCCTGTTTTGCTTATTTTTTTACTGAGACTTCGTGAATAAAGGCCCATTCTTCCGCTGCAAGGCTGGAGATAGGAGACGCTATCTTCCATTGCCGGTGCGCATTGACTTGACGGCTTAGCGGCATTCGCTAGTTCCGGATACGCCCTGATGTTTACTCCGTACTCCGGACTCCTATTTGATCTGCAGACGTTCTTAGCCCATTCTTTGCAGACATGAGGAAATCCGTGCGGAGGGGGTTTATCGGTTATCTTCGCCGCTGTTGAGGAGGCCATCAAACTCCGTATGGTCTTCTCTCGAAGAATCACAACAATGGCGCGCTCCCAGTCGTCCTGGGCTCAGCCGCAAACAAACTGCGGTCTAGTCCCAATGTGGTGATTCCTTTGCATCTCGAGTAATACCATACTCCCCTATGCAGTCTTGTGCATGCTGTATTTTACGGAGGGCATTATCATCCATGCTACTCTGTACTACCTCGCATCGGAACGCCTGTACGGAGCACTCTATACTCCGTACAAGAGAGCCGAGTTCTCGGATCCGAACACCAGACAGCCGAATTTACGGTCCTTATCTTATATAATAGCGTAGTCTCGCATCTCAAAGTTTAGCCGTTGAACAGCACGTGCAGAGAGAAAGACTGTATTTCAGTGGGCAGCAAGCCAACAACTACGGAGGACCGCGGATAACGTCGTATCGTTTTTAAATGAGCTCTCTACCTAACATTGGCCACTGGCACAGGCCAGGCCACCAATCTGCTACCTAGGTAACGAAGCATTGAGTGGAAGGATCGGTCGAATGATTATTAATTGCTGGAGAGCTTAAAGAACACCCTTAACCGTGATGTGCATCCCATCGGAATGGCCGGTTACAAATTGCTCTTTTTCTCGAGTCTTAAAATAACTATTAACCGCCCGGGCAAATGGCTGAGGAGAATGAAAGGCATGCCATATTTATCTCCAGCGAATTCTCCGGGTTCAGTTCTTCTGTCACGCAAGGAGCGACGTGTTCCCGCATGATCGACACGGCGGGACAGCTCCATTGGACAGGCCGCCCGGCAGCTGTCGTCTGCCAGTGCGCTTCAACCAGCGCCCTTTACTGCTGAAAGTTACCAAGCATGAAATTCTCCGTTACATCGGACCCTCGGTTAACCCTCTCTCCGAAGTTTCAGATGTGTGAGCCAATCTTGGGGTTTCCGCACTCGGAGATGACATCCTGTCGATCGTTACGGCCCCCGCAGATCTCTGGGGCCTGAATTCTTCGTGAGTCGTGACCCTGAATTAGTCATCATTCTTGCGGCCCCTCGCCCTCGTCTGGAGGCCTTTCGTTCGATCCGATTTTGGTAAGTCGGTCGAAAAGACTGCATAGTGCCAGAAGTCCTATAATTGGTCTTGGGGTCCAATTAGAAAAGGGGCATGCAGCAATCCATAATCCGCCGTCGTGTTACCACGGGATAGGTTGGCAGTTTTCCTTCATTCAGCTTTCTTTGAATCTACCTGCTGCTGGACTGAGAATTGCGGGGGAAGAATGGAGACCAAACGTCAAGGCGACTAATAATCGCAGTCTTAGATTAGGTAGCTTTCAAACTTATCCACGAGTACGGAATATGCAGTTCCGACTCGACAATCTGAATGGCCCCCGGCGGTGATCTTCACTTACACCTGAGTTTATTATGTGGCATTGCAGTTCCCTACGATCAGATGCTACAAGCTGAACCAGCACTTTCAAAATGTGAAGGCCGTGCCTTTGACGATTCCTAATGGGGCTGTCTGCTATGGTAAGAGCAGGTAGTTTTACTGCGGACGGTATTTAGGATGTACTCCGTACTGTTCCCAGGGGCGGTGTGCGGAGCAGCTTTTAGCCGCAGGCGTCGAAGAAAAATACTCCGTGCGCAAGGATAGAATTTCACTCTTCTAATAGTGACCCAGCTAACAAGGAGAACTTACTCCGTATTCTGCGAACTTTTAGAATTTTTTGTTTTGAAACTCATGTGATTGCGCATACTGTACTCGATTCTCTCCGTGTATGGAGTACTCTGTTTGTGTTTCCAATCGTGCCAGACTCGCATTTTCCGATCTGACCTCCAGGTCTGCCAGTTACGAGAACATCCCACGCAGCGGATAAGATCTTTCAGACGATGCTTGCTTGTTGGCTCCTGTCGTGAAGAGAAAACTGGCCATCCTGCACGAGGCGCACCTTCGTTTGTCCTGCACGTCGCCGGAACCGGTAATAAGAGTCGCCAACGAACAGTGGCCCAAGGGTCCCCTGGGGTTAGCCGAGGCCTGTCAAGAATGTCGTGCAGCCTAGTATCTAAAGGAAGCGCCATCAGATCCTCTAGCGTCAATGCTGACAATCAGTAGCGGCAATCCTACGGGGGCGAAGCCTCGTGATTTTTCTTCTAGATTAGATGAGGCGCTCTTGCATCTACATTACTACTTCTTGGAGTACTCTGTATACCGATCCGCATTAATTTTAGTAGTATTATTTACTATTATTAGTACTGTCATGACTGACATGATGTCATCTCCACTCTCTCATTGTTTGCAGAACAGCCTTTTCCTTACACGGTCACATGAGCAAGGTTATCCACCCCGCATCTCTATTCAAAAACCTGTCAAATCAGACAGAATCGAAAATATCGATCATGGAACTTCGTTATGCAGGAATGATTAAGTTCTTATGAGAAGAATCGTTACGCCATTCTTAGCGCATGGATGCCACATGACTAAATGGCATTTTAACTTGCATATGGAATTTTGCCAGAAAGCCTCGAATAATGCTCTTTATTCTTGTAGACATCACCTCCCTAACTACCTAGATGCTGTGAACGGTCCTTGGTCATCAGGCTACCTGGTACCTACTGGTGCATTCCATTCCATTCCAATGGCGAAACAATACGTGTGTGCGTGCGGCACAACAAATGTCAGCAGAGAAAAACATGCTGCTTCTAAATGATTCCATTGGAGCCGCCACTTCACATGAATTCGCAAACGGCTCTGCTGGTCCATGGGTTTATCCACGGCTAAAATTGGGTCTGTCGATTTCGGTTCCATGGATCGCGGGCGGTGGGAAATCCGCATCTCTACCTGATCTGGCTCAGGTTTGGTTCGCGACTGAAAAACCGCGCAGTGCACTTCTCCCGGAACTTTATCATCACCAACTTCTTGTACAGATTGTAGATTGAATTGTAGATTGAACTGTACACCTTGCATCATTTCTCAGAAAATCCCCTGAGCCGGTGCCGAATTTCCCTCTCCAACTCTGGATTCAATTCCGCTTTGAAATGGGGGCCAGTAATGGACTGGACTCAATTCTACCTAATATAGTATCAGGTCTGTGCGCACCTGTCAGTAATACTAACTTCTTAGCTCCAAACGTTGACAGTTCAGACAAATTACAGACAGTCCCTGATCCCTAGAAGAGGATTCTTGTCGCACTAACCATTCTCCTTCCATTTTCCATCCTTCTTCGCGAGTTCGATTACCTGAGCGTCTGGCCCTTAGATACGGCAACTGCGGTCCTGCGGAATACTCCGTAAGGCACTTCCCGGGCCCACTGATCAGCGCCTTCCGAAACCGTCAACGGCCATTGTGCATGGGCCAAAGCCTTCCGCCGGATCGTCATTGCCGTCTCAATCTTTGTTTTTCTTGCGGCACCTCCATTATTATGTCACGATCGAGATCATCCTGCCATTGCTTTTGAAACAATGGCTTCAAGGCTGGATTCTGACTATCTGAAGGGACAACTCATTTTGCTAATGTTGAGAACAGGCTGCGTCTCAAAGAGCACCCGATTTTTGTCAAAATGACACCCAAAGCACTCCAGTGAGGCTTTTTTTTTAACATGAATAGTACGAAAGTCTCTTAAGCGGAGGAATTTACCGCTACAAGACTAATGTACTGCGCTTTCAGCCTTCAGTCTGCACTCTCCGGTTTTTTCTTTTCTTTTTCGCAGGAATGACGTGCCTTAGCAAATTTTAATGGAGTCAAATTGGAGCTGACTGTTCCGTCAAAGCCCTGGCTGGCTGTCTCCGACAAATGACCTTTGTTTCTTCTTTCATTAGATACCCAGAGATTCTCGACTGACAGCGGCTGCTGACATTTGCAACTCCATGTCTGATATTTGAGGATTACCTGAATGCCATGCCGTATATGACATTGTGTCTGTATTCTGGAGTTGAGCTTGCGCTTTTCGTTGAGCTACATAGTTGGCTCACAAGTATGATTCTTTGTACAGCTTTAAATCCTATTCCAAAACAGGTTTGTTTTTTGAATGAACGTGGCCGGAACATTTGGTCTTTCAATCTTCGTTTACATCACACGCTCTATGGGGTCTTTTTTTCTTCACCCGTTGATTCTTGTGGCTGTTACTGTGGTAGTCATTCAACTAATTTCAGTTGAACAACCTGCGCCCCTATCAGACAGTCAAATTCTCAGCCGCAAGCTGTAATTTGGAAGCATCGGCGACTGTCGTATCAAAAAATATCTTGAGCTGTGAAAGCAACGGAACATTCCGTGCATTTCCCAGTGAAGCTACCAGATTTCGTGATTCAGTGACTGATTGACTAACTACTTGATAGCTCCCTACTAAGTTAAGCAGACAGAATATTCACAAGCACGACAAATCAGATTGTCAAAGACACGCCTTTCTCTACATGCCTTTCACCACTGCTTTGATTCCTCAATTGGATGGCAATATCCTTCCTTCACCCATGCCCTGTGACAGGTGCTGGTTTTTGATAGCCCTTCTACGAGGCTTCTTTGCGCAATCTCCCCTATTTATACTCATTGCGCGCCTCGAACTCATCATCAGATACCTTCGCTTCCAGACCTCGTCGTTCATCAGGTATCTTGCTCTCAACGTTGCTCTTGAGCTTCCTTGTCCATCAGACATTCCACGATCAGGACCTCAAGAGCTCCACCTCAGAAATCATGTCTGAGCTTCGCATTTGCTCGTACACTTGTGGCCACATCTCACCAAATTGTGCGTCTCCACTAGGCCAAGTAGTCCAAGAGCGTGGCGTTGTCAATGCAGAATTGGTCCAAGTCGATCATGTTTGTCCATCCTGCGAGTTTATGAGTCGTTCGTTCGAGAATCATGACACATCTCCAATGCAGCCTCAGGCCGGTTCTTCTGATACCATGGGGATGGAGGACTTGGAATCTCAACAGCGCGCGTCAGAGCCTCGAGATCTCTATCCGGAATTTGGGCTTGATCTGCAGGAGCACGGGCAAGCCAATTATCCCATGAGACTTGGTGACAATCAGCAGCAACCCGAAAATTTCACGCTGTTCAACTGGAAACAAGAGGAGATGGAAATCAACCAGTTCCTCCACATCGATGCGTTGGATGCTGACTCTTATCTCTTTCCAGAGCCGAAACCTATTCGCACGTATGCTGAAATCCCTGGTGTCGACGATATCAGCGGCGGTTGTGGCTACGATCTTTCCGTTTTTGATATTGATGAATTATTCAGTGAAATTGGACAAGATGCTCATGAAGACAATCCATGGTATGTGACCCCGACCGAAGTTGAACTCGATCACAGCGCTATGGGTGATCTCGATTCAGCGTTCCTAGGAGAACGACCCGTTAATGAGTCTTTTCCTAGTGCTCCCGCTGCTATGAGTGATGACTGTTTGGCTAACAGTGCCAACCTGAGCGAAACACTCCCAATCCAACCACCAGGACTTCCTGTGTCTACTGCTGATACTGAGGAAGTACTGTTTGAAGATCATGGCACGCAACCTGAGGCCACTTCACCACCTCAGCATCTTGCAGTCCCTGCACATGGGTCCTCGAAGGGTCGTGGCAGACCAAGGAAACCAACCCGCAAGGCAGCTGTCGCGAACCTATCGTCTATCGGAGCTAGCGAACCAACAAACAAGAAGCGGCCGACACCGAAGAAGGCGCGTGCCCATGCAGCAGTGAAGAACCAAGATGTGTCTACCTCAGAATCAGCAGTTATCTCCGGCGTTGAGGCATTGAAGGTCACTGAAGTGCCGAAGGATGATGGCAAGGATCACCAGAAGGTGGAAGAAAACAAGGAAAATCAATGTCCCAACTCGAAGCGTGAAGGTTCTCCCTTCGTTGCTGGATCTGATCCCGGTCCCCGGGAGGCCAAGCGCCTTTGCACAACCCCAACGAAGACAACCACAGAAACTTCACAGGTGAACCAAACAGAGGTTCAACCGGAAAATCCTTCGGGATCCATCAACGCTGGAGACACCACGCCATCTAAGAATGGTGACCCTGCACAGCGAGGAGCCCAGCTTCGGCGGAGCTCCCGACTGAAGAAACTCTCAGATCGATTTGTTGGAGACGTCAAGTAGGGGGTTTTTGTGTCGCGCAGTCTGTGACGTGGACATGGCCTTGTCGAGAGTGAACTGTCTGTTAAAGCCAGGCGTTCTTAACTGGCACAGAGGACGACATTATTATTGCTTCCTCGGTTTGGCTCCTTCTTTACCTGACTGGCAATCTCTGTGGCTGGCTTTTGGAACAAATGTCAGAACATTTCTCGTCGATTTCAACTACTCTATGGCTTTCAACCCTATCAGATTGACACAAACAACAATTTTTTTTCCACAAACATCCACACATCACACACAGAATACCCCGTCTCTCTCTACTCACACCTCATTCTTTCCTATGTTTGATGATCACTTGTGAAGGATGTCTGGATTTGCCTTATTATCCACTTTTTTCCCCTTTGTCTCTACTTACTCTTTGGCCAAAAATTAAAAAAAAATTCATGCTCACAATCAATTAATGTATGTACTTTCCTTCTCTCCTTCATTCCACCTTTTCCATCCTGGGGTACGACTGGGCCTTTTGTATGATATTTCCCCTTAATGATATCAAAACATATCAAAATAAAAAAAAAAGCGTCAGTCAATCCTGAACGCCTAATAATTAATAGGAATAGGACCAGAGTAAGCTTTTTAATTTGTGGTGTCGTATCTACATATAGTAATAAGTTTGGTAGTCTCGAAGTTACTTAGTAGTAGTAATCAGTGCCCAACGGGGAAAGACGAGGGTTCAACATAGGAAATAGGCGGTAATACCCCTTGTCTTAATTTTTTTTCCAATTCATCAATTACACATGTCAGTCTATCTATCTATTTCGTTTACCGCGATGATATGATGATTAAAACTTATATAATAATGCCTGAGACATGACTGACATGTCTCAAGCGCTTTCTTTCCTTCACTCATTCTACTTATTTTCTTTTGTTTTGCTTTTTAATTTTGCTCAATGATCACAGATCAAAACCCTAGGTCTCCGCCCCCTTCGTCAAAATCGGTGCTTTCGTCCATCTTGTCTTCGCCTTCGCCCTCGCCTTCTTCTTCCTCCTCCATCTCCTCCTCCCCTTCTGGGTTCTCGTCCTCGTCGAGACCTTCAAAGACCATGAATTTCTCGTTCTTGGCGTCCGTCTCGTCCGGAACGACGTTGCCGTCCTGTACCTCGCAGTCCTTCAGCACCGATTCGCGCCCGATCTTGCTTCGTCGCCCGATGATGCACCCCGTCAGCTGGCATCGCTCGCCGACCACGGCGCCGTCCATCAGCAGACAGCGCGTGAGACGCGCGCCGCTGGCGACGTGGCAGTTAGCGCCGATCACCGACTCCTTGATGACGCATTTCTCCTCCACGGTGACGTTCTCTGCCAGTAGGCAGTCGGCTTTGGTGACGGTGCACCGCTGCGCCACGCCGGCCGGGTAGGCCACTTTCTGCGCGTGTGCGAACGGCGAGGCGTTCGCGCGTCCGACCTCCTCTACCGACTCCAGTTTGGCGAGTCGGAGAGAGACGGAGAGAAGCAAGGCGGAGCTGTCAACGCGTCGGATCAGCGGCGCAGAGGGATGTGAGGAATGCACGTATGCGAGAATTGGTGGGATGGTGAGCTTGGTCTTGCTTCCCAGGGCTGTTGATTCTGATGCAGCCTCCAGGTTGGATGTGTTCACTCGGGACGCGAACTGAGATTCCGCGGGGCTGTCGAGAGATGACGAGCGGTTTACCACCGTCTCGGAGCCGCCCGTCTTGGTCGTAGTCATGGCTTGGAGATTGATCTCTTCTTCCAGCGTCTCACCGTCGTGGCTACCGTAGTCCCCGCTGTGGCCGTCCTTCGGCTCAAGGACCTCTCTTAGCCCTAACTTCTCTCCCAGCCCAGACTGCCATTCTGCCTTTGCCCACCAACCGATCAAATCCTCACTGATACTCTGGAATTTTTCGTTATTCTTCGCCATCTCCTTGACCCAGTAGGGGAAGAGGTAGATGTGCGCGTCTCGGTAAGTCGTCAGCATCTTCACCCGTGCGTGCTTGTTCACAAGTGAGTGTCGGATGAGGAGCCCTTTATCTTCCTCCATTTTTTCCTTCAAACTATCCATCGGCATGGCGTAGACCAGTTTCGAAAGGCCGAATCGTATCGACCCCGGTCCCTCCACCGGAGGATATACCACCGGAGCCTCATCCTCTTCGAGTGGTGCCGTGATAGCAAAATCTGCGACTTCATCCTTCACGCTCTCCTCTCTTCCGCGTGTTTGATACCACACACTCATACCACCTCTTCGGCCTACTTTCTCCCCGCCCGAGCCAACAATCCTGGATCTACGGTTAGGCCGGGCTTCTGGTTCGGGAGATCCGCCCAGTGCAGCCTGCGTTACCATCCAGGCATCCAAAAGGGATTCGCCTGGAATGTCACAGATCAAGTCACAGGGAAGAAGAAGAAAGTCGGATTTAATACATGACTGAACCTCCGGAAGGCGGAGAAGCTCAGCCGTTCCAGTGGTGAGAGTCAGGTCGCGAGGAGCCAGAACCGATGGTGACGGTGACGGGAGTGAGGTGAGATGCGGATTTTGCGAAAGTGCTGCTTCCAACGGGGCCTGGCTTGCCGGAGGAGTGATCAAGGTGATATCTATTACCTGTTAACATGTGCAACCAAACTGCAAGCAATAGGCAGTTTTTAAGAAACAAACACGCAACGTAGAAGCCTGCTTCAAATTGACACATAAATGTCGATAAAGCTACAGGCCACGCGCGGCATCAACACACAGAAAGTGGGCACTTACTCGTGATGCCCATTCTATAGCACCAATCGAGTGGATACCATACCATTGGGCGGTTTGCAATGGGTATTAGCGCTTTGGGAAACTCCTCCGGGTTTGATGTGAAGGTGTTGAGAGAGACGCCAGGCCCGCACAGGATGAGGGCCTGGAAGCCCGACGAGGGCACCGTAACCGAGTGCGGCATATTGGTCCGCTTGCCTGGAAGCTGCTGGATACACGGTCAAGCCGCTGCCTGATGGTGTTTCTGTAAAGTTGGTTTGCCACACACAGACGCAGATCGACAAAGAGAATCAACCATGCCCCGCAGCAACGAAGGCGACCACAGTTATAGCAGCTCAGTCACCACGGCGGCGACAAGCTCTTCCAGACCACCTGGGCACGGCGTCCAATTGCAGCAACAAACAGCGACTCAGGTTGGCTTGTCGAATGCGCGTGGTCGCCCTGCGTGTGAGTCGACAAGGCCGATCTGGATCTGGAAAATCAGCGCTGCTCGCGCGCAAACATGACAAACATTCACGTGCTGATAGCGGCGGCTGACTCAGCAATTCCCGCCTCCGGATTTTTGGAGGCGATTGAGATTGGCGGGCAAACACGGCAAACAGGGCCACCGGTGGACCCGAAGCATGCGGGTAAACAGTGCGGGCAGCTCCAGGCCCAGCCACATGTTTGTAGCCCCCCTCTCCTCCGAGGCTGATCGCAGGTCCTCCTCGCTTTCTTCTCTCCCTCTCCACTTCCCCGTGGCATTGCGCTTCTGTCCACGGGATGAAATGCAACTCCTCCACCTGACCCTGGCCTGGATTTGTGTACAGCTTGTCTGAACACCCATATCCTCCGTGATGTCGTTCTCCTTCTCCCAGGAGACCCGGCGCCGGCGGGTAGCCACTCCCGGAACCGGTTTCAGCTCCACGGGCCGGCGAACGTTTATGGGGTACTGGGTGCCTCTAGCTCTGACTGTTGGTGTCGCGGCAATTAGTATTGCTGCATGGATACGGAGTGAGCGAAATGACGACGAGGAGGACGGTGGTTATGGAAGAGACTATCCAGAGGGTGAGGGAGATGTCCCGCCTGGCGAAGCGGGCGCAGAGTATGCCAGGACTACAGCAACCGATGTGCGCAGCGAAACGCGCCAGGATGATAGCAGTGTGATTGCGCGCATGCAAGGCGCATTGCGCCGCACACCCAGTCCGCAGCAGATCTTCGACGGCGCAAGCAGACGGGTTGTTGCAGGCATGGCTGCTGCCGGCGCCATGGTTGGAGGCGCGCTCGGCTCTATCAGAGAGGAAGGGAGAGGCGATTTTGAGGACCACTCGCGATGGTCCGAGGAAGCGGACTCCCGGGCGAGGAATGCTGCTCAGACCGGTGTGCTCTCTTCCCGCGGCGCCGCTGGGCCCTCCAGAAAGAAGACTGTAGCCATTGTCGTGTCGTCTGTATCGTCACAAGATGATACGGAAGATCTCGCTTCGTCGGAGCATGCTGTACGTTTGTTCGGTGTCCTTTCTTTTTGTTTAACTCGTGCTTAAGCTGACGATAATTTCTTCTCGCAGTCGATACTCTCCCACCTGCCTCAACACGTTGACCCTGATGTTGCCAAAGTCTTTGTCTTGATATATGCTCCCGATCTGAAACACTCGATTGGGCCGCGGTCCCCTTCTCGAGCCACGCCTTCTATCGCTTCGTCCTATTCGAATATCGGTCATGAAGAAGCAGCAAGTTCTAGCGAGCTCCCAGCTACGGACATGTCCACGCTTGAACCCCGTCCTGCCGACGACCTCGAGGCGACAAGCCCACTCTTCAAGACCCTCTACAGTCAAGCTCAGACTATTGTGGATAAGGAGTCTATGATCATGGTATTCAGTACCCCCACTGGTCATGTCCATATCTTGCGGCATCTCTCACCAGATATCGTGTACATCCAAGAGTCCTTGGCGGGCCAGGAAGGCGAGGCTGTTCAGCAGCTTTCTGGGTGGGTGAGACAAGTAGTCGTTGTCGTGGGTGATGAAGGAGGCCGTGGGGGCTTGATTGACAGTGAGGATGAATCGGCCCTAGCAGACCGGGGAGAAAAGTGGTGGCAGCGAGAAGGTGTCACTGGGATCGGAAAACGGATCGATGTGGTGGATAGCCTTCGTACAGGCGATGACTGGAGACGCAGGGTTTTGGGACACGATTAATGAACTGATGAAGTTGTGAGGGTCTTGCAGTTGCTTTACCCTTGCTTTTGAACGCTTTTTTCCCCCTCTTTCGTTGCCGTTGATCCCCATTCCCGATTTTGATAATTCATGATGTCGACGTCTATATACTTGTATATCATATTGCAGCATTTGTATTGTAGCGCAGAATTACGATATTCACCAGATTTCCCCTGTCCACTAGGTCTCCTTGTTTCTTTTGGTTTGTTGATGGTTAGGCACTCTTGATACCACATTTTTAGCCTGAGCTGGAATCAGCACATTATATGTATCTATAGTCGGAGAACCTGCATGGGTGAAAAATTCATGATGCAAGATTGCGATCCTTTTTTGCTGGCAGCATAAATTTCGATACATCTCAGCTTCCTAAATATGTAGAGCACAGTGTACAGTTGTAGATAATCAGTGTATGCGACATGTGGGAAATATATATTTCTTCAACCTTATATTTGTACTGTGCACAGTACATTGTATGGCGATATCCACTGCCCTCGAAATTGAAATGAAAATCTCGCTCACTATGGAATCAACAGCATACACTTTATCCTGCAGATACTGGGTAGTGAATTCAAGAGCATCTTCTAATAATTTCTCTACTTCACAGTATATACTTGCCTCTTGCTTCACATAAAATCCGGGGGAATTCCGATGGAGCTAAACCCGATCCGTAAAACACGTGACCGACGTGGCACCCGCATCATGAGAGCCTCAACGGAGCCAGAGAACATCACCTGCTCGAGGCAAGACGTGCCCGCTTCCATCCTTCACGTCATCCAAGATCCTGTCTTTCTCTTTATCTTGCTCTTGGCGCTTGCTGTCGCCATACCTGCCAGACCTGATTGGCGTTGTCCTTTTGTGGATCGTCGTCATCGTCGTCCTCCCCGTCGCAGACCCTGTCATATCGTTCCCCACATGTCTCGCGCGTCGGTGATACCATCAATTTCAGGGATTTGGAGCTTTCCTTATATTTCCGTGGTCACAATCTACTAAGGCGCGCCTGTTGATTGCTGGCTGGTGCGGTGTCGCGCAGCCGGCATTGGCAATATGGCAACCGCCGTCTCCAAACCGGCCGCCTCCCAAACCCCGAAAATGAAGCGTCCTCCGCCGCCGTTATCACAGACTGGAGTTAATGGCATCAAACCATCCCAGTCTTCGTCCTCTTCTCCCTCCATGACGTCGAAGCGTCTCCCCGGCACGAGTCAACCATCCTCAGCGAATTCCGCGAGTGGCACTGCGGCGAACAGCGCTAATAACCGTCCTGTGAACCGCGCGAGAAAAGATGCTCAGAAGCCGGGAGAAGCATTGCCGTCGCGGCCACAAAGGCCTTCGACGAGAACTTCGGCGGAGTTGGATCGTCGAGTGGCCAAGATACCTCCCGAACCATATGGTTTGTTCCTTTGTTCTTCAGTGTGCATTCCGCAAGCATTCACTGATGCGTTTCCATAGTTAAAACGACGTCGTATATACTGAAGAAATACGCCAAATGTCCACCGTCTCTTGTTCTGCATCTTCATCCCACCCACTTTCGCTTCGAACAGCAAGACGGAAGTTTCCCTTATAACTCGGAGATGAAGGTCATCATTGAACATATTCGCGCTGGGACTGTCCCTCATGACATGATGGAAGAACTCCTGCGCGCTGGGGTGCAATTCTACGAAGGTTGCTAACCTTGGGATATTCATATATCTCTACCAAGACCGGTGCTGATGCATATCTAGGCTGTCTCATTGTCAAAGTTGTGGATCACAAGTCCGTGTCAGCTCAAGCCAGCAAGTCGACTAGTTCGTCCACGGATGAGAAGAACACGCCCTTTTCCATCCACAACTACAATCAGCACGTCACCCCTTCCCCATTGGTTCCGTATCCTAAGCAGAATCAAATCAAGGTGGATTCACCAAAGGCGACAGAGAAATCTGCAAGGAAGGAGTCAGATTCCGCCGCAGAATCTGCTGATGGGAAAAAGGAGAATGAGCCTGCGGACAAATCCGCAGAAGCCTCACCTGAAAAACAGCCTCCTCCCAAGCCCAGAGTTTTCACCACCGTTCTTCACCCAACCCCACGTTCCCTTCTGGCGGAGCTGACTTTTCTCGCTACGACACCGGACCCGAGAGCTGTAAACAAGAAGCAATCTGGCTCACAGGGGACCCTGAAGACCCAGTCTTCATCTGCCGCTTCCCAGACATCGTCTTCATCGACTGCCGCGGGTCCTCCTCCCAAGAGACAGAAGATGCTCGTTGAACCGCAGGAACTTCCTGAATGCGAATCAAAGTTGATCAGAGCATTGGCACCTCCTCTGTACCTGGAGCCCGTGGACAGTCTGGAGGCTGCTCAGAATTTGCTTAGGTTCTTGGATAGTCCTCTCCATCGTGATAGACCGCCCTCACCGAAGAGGAGGAAACGAACGGTCGCAGAACTCGCTGCTGACGAGGCCCTCGCTGCTGAAGAGGAGAGATTCATGCTTATTATGGACGAAAGACTGGAGCCAACCGCGTCAGCCGCGGCTGGTGGTCCCAAGTCTGCTGTGGACGAAGCTGCTGGCGCGGCACCTTTCGAGCCACGCTTCTCTAGATTTAAAACGATCGAGAGTATCCGTATTCAGCACGAGGAGAAGGCCAAACGGGAGCATGAGCGAAAGCTACAGCAGGAGCATGCCAAGAGACAACAGCAAGAACAAGAAAGGGAGCGGCGTCGCCTTTTGGAACAACGTCAAGCTGAGGAACATGCTAGGGAGGAGGCTCGACGCCAGCAGCTGGCCGCTCAACAAGCGCAGGCGCAACTTGCAGCTCAGCAACAGAATAGACATGCAATGGCCCAGGCAAACGGCATATCCCAGGTGTCCCAAGGTCAAATGTCATCGCCAGTGGTGCGCAACCAGACCCCACATAATACTTCGTCACCGGTTGTCGGAGCCAACATGGGCACACAGGCTGCTGTCTCGATGAGTATGAGCGCTTCAGCTCAAGGGGCTGGCAGTCCTCAGAGGCCGCCTTCGACGCTACAACATTCGCATCCAGGGGTAATGGGTCATCCAATGGCTCCTTCGAGGAGCCAGCAAAGCCAAAGCCGGCATGGGACACCTCAGATGACCCAAGGAACACCTGCAATGTCACATGCTACTCCTGTGATGCGTAACGTCACTCCAACCCAGCGTATGAGCCATGGCAGTCCTCCCAATACATCGATGACGCAAACACCCGTAATGGGCCATGCTATGATGGGAACGCCTCAAATGGGAGGTGGAATGGGGCTCACGCCTCAGCAACAGCAAATGTTGTTGCAGCAGCGACAACAGCAGATGCTAGCGCAGCAGGGCCACGCTGGTCATGGGCAATTTACGCCCCAACAGCTCGCTCAGATGCAGGCAAACGCGCATGCTCAGCAGAGCATTCAGTCTCATCAACAGCAGATGCTACAACAACATCAGGCCCAGCAGAATCAGCATGCCCAGCAGCAGCAACAACATAATATGCAGCAACTGCAGAATCAACAGGCTTACCAGGCGCAATTAATGCGCACACAGCTTGTTCAGATGCAAATGGCACAACAGAAACAGCAACAGCAGCAGCAGCAGCAGCAGGGCCAAGGTAACACCCCTCAGATGACTCTACACCAGCAACAGCAACAGCAGATGCTTATGGCAGCCGCGCAAGCCAACGGTGGTCATCTCTCGACAGAACGCACAGTTTTCGCAGCGTTACCAGCAACTGTACCAGCAGCGACTCCTCCGATTGCGACAAGATATGGCCCAACGGTTGATGGCGCAATACGGACCACCTCCTCAGTATCCGCCGCATATTGCGCAGCAATATGGTCCGGGGCTTGAAAAGAGCGTAAGGGCCTGGGTCCAGGAGTTGGCGCGACGAGAGCAGCAGCATCGCGCTTCGCAGGTTGCAGCCGTGATGCAACAGCAACAGCAACAGCAACAGCAGCAACAGCAGAACATGATGTCAAACGGGATGGGAAAATAGGTTAAGTTCACCAAGTTTAGGTGTGTATGGAAGTCGGGAAGCTGGTTTGATTTTTTTTTCGCCCTTGACACTTGGAGAATGGAGCAACGGAGTCCTTGTTTTTTTTTCTTTAGTCAGTTTCTGTTTAACATGTCGACTGATCTGGAAACGAATTTCGCTGGTATTCGGAGTCTTGAAATTTCAATGAGGATTTGGGTGAGCTTTGGGGGGGAATTGTTTTTTTGTTTGTTTTGTTTCTTATTTCTCGTCGATTTATTTTTGTGAGGACTGGGGGTAAGGACAAGGAAAGGATGCCACAGGGCATAATTGATACCACTTTTGCATAGGGGATTTCTCTATTTACACTATTTGTGTTCTTTTCTTTTTCTTTTTCTCCTTCATTCACGATTGACATGTGGTTTGGCAGGGTGGTAGGGGGGATGGCTTCGAAGGCGACAGACATAATGTGTGTCTGTTGAAAAAGTTTTTATTTTTTTTACTTATCACTTTTTTTTGACCTTTGCTGTAAATTGCTTGACTTGCTATACACAATGAAATCGCTATAAATATGTAGATGAATTCGCTCGAGGGGAAATAGGACAGTACGAGGAACGAGGTCGTCATAAGAAACAAAAAATAAAAAAAAGAAAAATAAAACAGCGATTGACAGAAGTTGCGGTCGGAGTGCTTTTCGATATCATCCATCCATCTATCTATCTCATTTGATCTCAGTCGACCATGTTGCATTGCGTTAATGCACCCCCCCAAAAAAAATCGTCACAATAATAGCTAGATTAGCTAGCTAGCTAGATAGATACATGTAAATAGATGAATAGATCTCATATCTTACTCATCAGAACAGAAGAAATAGGTGGGGTACCTGCTGCTGCCGGTAGTTGTGGCTGAGCAAGGTTACAACTGTATGTACCTTAGGTACCTAGGTACGTTTAGACATTAATTCTACAGGTGGACTTCGGTTTTAGTCGTTGCGCATAGGTTAGCTTAGGTAGGAACTTTAAGTTCTTAACGGAAGAACCAAAAAAGAAAAAGCTTAGGTTAGGTACCTACTAAGGTACTCCGTCTAGTGTGAAGAATATAATTATAATCCGTGTGATAGGTACACGGTATTTTTATCTGACGAATAAGGTGAATGGATGGATTGATTGGATGATCAGTGGTGATGATGATCGTCCATTTGTTGTATGGATCTTGTAATCTGCCTACGTAGGTAGGTACTGTACAGTACAGAGTACTCCATCCGTGCTCTTGGGCCTCTGTTGGTATTCGTAGGAAAAGTACTCCGTACTGTACTTACTACTTAGGTAGGTACCTAACGGACGTATAGGTATCTTACTCAGGTCAGAACTCATTTCCCCACTTAGATAGGTATACATGAACTGGGTGAATATTATTACTCTCTCGTTTCTTGATTCGTGCTACCTGGCTCAATTCACTTATTCATTCGCTAGCTGCATTAGTACATAGAGCTTATTTTTTTTTCAGGGTCTCAAGTCAAGCTACTTAGGTACCTAGCTAATTGTTTTAGGTCGTGATCTGATCTCATCTGATCTAATATAGGAAACCGTCAAACTGCCCAAGTAAGAAACCAATAATAGACTCGAGTACGCTTCGTTTTATGTTATATCATCCTCAGGACTGAGTTTCGCTTGTGATGTGATACGGACGATATAATGAATATGATACGATATGAGATGTTCCGATATTTATGATATCATCGGATTTTGAGTCGGAGCCCGAACTGAAGCCGAAAAGATGCCGAGTACTCTCGGGCGTATAGGTATTATTTTATTACTTAGGGTATACAGATTAGGTACCTATGTACCTACCTAGTCAGGTAGTTGGCGTCAAAGGTACTGCACACTCGAGATAGATAGATAGGTGGATGGATTTGCCTACCTACCTACCTACCTACGTACCTTAAAACTTCAAGCTAATTATAATAGCCTCGATCTATAATAATAGTGGCCGACCATTATTATTACCAGAGTGACAGAGTCAGGCTACTGCTCAACCTTCATTCAGCTCGCCACAGCCAGCGCAGCGCATCGCACTATCCTAGCTAACTACGACTAAGGCCCTTATACTTATTTAGATAGTAGGTACGTACATGTGCATACATCTGTCTAGTGCGTGATGATCGATCTGGCGTGCATACCCGAGATGGTACTATAGGATCTGTATCTACTGTCTAGCCTATTCGCGCTATGTGGACTCAGTGTATGTGCCTAAAGTACTCCGTAGTGTGCCAATGACTACCTTAGCTTAGGTACCTACCTAGGTAGTTAGTAGCTTGTGTGCCGTACTTAGCGCTAGGGCTGCTTGTTTGATAACCGTAGTTACTAGGTAGGAGCTACCGATTGCTCATTTAGGAAGCGAAGCCGCGACTCAGCGGCGGCAAATGTTGTACAGCTGGGCTTCAATTAGGTTAGTCGTGTCGTTGTACTACCTGATATATAGGTATGCGCAACTGAGTAGCAATACGCTCGCCGGAACTGCGCAGCGAGTCAGACAGATCCTGCAAGTACCAGGACCTAAGTAGATAGGCACCTGACTAGTTAATGGTTTCATCTTTCTGCAGGTCAAGGAAGATGAATTTTGCCGATTTAGTTGTGGTCGTCGTGGTGGTTATCATAATAGGAATGACTATATACCAACCTGAATTCGATATTGTTTTCATATACCTAAGGTCTGTACATACATACCTACCGAAGTTCTTCATCTGGTGTCTGCTTAACAGAGTGACGTCGTCTGATGACGGACTATACCCATATTCCACCGAGGAGGTACAGGTACCTATCTACCTACCTAATGTAGGTACATGCATACATTTACTGTACTGAGCTGGATAAGGTAGGAACCTCGTACTGAAAATGGAAATGATGAACTAAGTGAACGAGGTCACAAGGTCTATTATTGATATGATACGATATGATACGATATGATATGATGTGATACGATACGATATGCGAGCGGAAGCCGATACTTTTATCGATTCGATCGATCGATAGCGATTGCGAATATCGACCGAAAAAGGCCGAGATTTTTGACGATAGTTTTTTTTGGGGGGGCAGGCGTAAATAAAAAGCATAAATTGAAACTATTGCCTTCATCATATGAGCTTGATTGATCATTAACTTTAATTTATCCGGGGAAAGAGAGTTTTATGAGCAGAGTTTTCATGTCGGACGGACTATTACTGATAGGGAGAAAACAAAAATCGCCGAATGATATGATATGATAACAGAATAGCGTGTGAATAAGCTCGATCATTTCTGCATTTATGGAATTTTTTTCCCTGCTGTGCCTTGGCAGCATGCCTGCACGGTTAACTTAACCAACGTCCAAGAAACTACTGGGTTGGGTGCGAGTGAGTTGACATGGCGCTTCGTCGAAGCAAGGGGGATCAATAAAGGATGGTCTGTGGACGCTATTATCTAACCGCTACCACTCAAAATTCTCATCGAGATCGATATACGAGTTAGTGAATTCAATTTCCCCGCACGCTTCTTCCTTTTCATGGTTAGTAGAGTCGAGTCTTGCAGGCTGCTGCCTACGGTAGCCATTTCGTAGCAACCCTAAGAGGGTCCAGGATGGAACGACGCCTCCGCAGAACCTGAGGCGATGACTAGCTTCTCGTGGACCGGACATGGTACCTGCAGCTCAGCTGCATGCCATAAAATAGTGCCGCAGTGTCAGAGCTTGCTCTCTTCCCCAATTCATGTCTGGGCCCTGAGATTGTCGAGGTCCGTTCAGATTAGCTCCAAGCTTTCAAGGCGCCTCAGGTCAGACCTCCCAATTGTATCCTCTCATCACCTGATTCTGTCAGGCACGAAATGGCCAACGCCACATATACAGAATATCCGAGTTGATCACGTAGCAGATAACAGTCTATTCATCCATTTAGTGGGGTATCAACTGAAATGACGGAGGGGGAGAATTTGTCAACTTAAAGCTTAGAGATAATCGAGTATCTGATCGGATCCAGAAGCGTCATTCCTAAGTACGAAGTCGTTCAAGCTCGACTCCATATCTAGGAGTGAAGTCACTAGCCATTCGATGAGAACTGGAGCCAGTCTGTAGGTCAGCGATGGCCAGAAGGCTGATCTGGGTTGAACTCACTTTCCACGGCCCTTCCAAAGGGATTGACATTATTCCGTATCGTCTGGTCATCCCTCGTAAATGCGCGTCCATCAGTTTCAACGGACATCTGAGCAAGGAAGCAGCATCAGGACTGTCCCTGGCTGGTCGACTTCAACCCAACTGAAAGTATAGATGGACATTGGAACTCCTTGAACGCGATCCAGGTACACGTCGTCGATAATTCTGGAGGTTCACGTCGCGAACGCGTCCAGTATCTTCTCCACGACACGTAAAGTCCTTGTTGTGGTGCAAGGTGACGGCTGAAGGGGACAATCCCTCGAGACAGACATGGAAATCTGGGGATCTCTTCGTGCGAAGATGGCCGGAGCATCCGAAACCTGAAACAATAGCACGATCAGATCTGACAAAGGATCTGATCTTCACTCCCGAGACAGGGCTCCTCTGATTTGGAATCAATAGTCTTGTTGCGACAGGGCTGAGTGACTGGCCAAGAAAGGAGAGCGGTTGATTACTCGCGTCCAATGGGCAAGAAACGCCAGCAAGAGACCTGGGAACGTTTGCAAATTGCCGAAGCCAGAGTCCAGACTGGAATATATTGTCTTGGCAATCTCTCCGCAACGCAGGGCCCGACGGAGGCGGCCACCATCCCTTGCGGCACACTGCCCCGTGTGGCCAACTCGGACAGCAGGCAGCAAACAGTCTGAATTCGATTGTGCTCTGGTTGCGGGGTGTGTTGCCAGATAGAGGTGTGAAGCTACCCCTCCCTCCTGAGGGTCAGTCAGCAATGCTGGTCACCGTGAGAATACAGGCTAAATGGCCCTGCGCACTGTGTCACCCCAGATAAGGTTCGGAGAATTCCAGTTCTCCATCTCCAAAGATGAGCTGTCACTTCCAAGTTCCGTGTTTCAGATTCAGAGGATTTCGAGAACCCAGGGAGGCCGAGACAGGTACTTTTTGTTTGTAATACGGACCCGTAGCTCGCCTGGCAGCGTGATTCTAGTTTAGCTGTTGTTAGCTTCTTCCGTCTAGTCTTCCCGCGCGTGGGGAATTTCGGGGACGTGAAATCGGAGACTGCGAGTGGACGCCGACAGGAGAGCGATAGAACGATAATCGAAATAAGGATAATAATAAGGACGATAAGGAGGAAGAGTCGTTAATACTGTAGTTATAGTCTGCTGCAACAGAACTATAGGCATAGTATGCTCGCCAATCATTGATGGCATCCAAGATTAGAAAGATTATTATTGGCAAAACTCCGGAAGGAGCTGGGATACCAAAACCGCTTAGGGCCATGCAGCTCATAACAAAGATCGCCATTTTGAAACAACGGATCTACAAAAAGCAATAATAATTCTGCGAACCCGATTGTCGAGTCATTTCCCGACTAGTCACCTCTCCACAGTGACGCCACGGAGATTTTTTTTTTTAGGCACAGTTGCACAACGATTGGAATCAGATATACGTAGCAGAAGTTGTCTTTCGTCGGGTTTGGTGTTTGAAGTCTTGACCCTCTCTCGGTCCAGAATCATAGGCAATCTTCCACACCAAACCGCGCAGAATATCTCCAGAACGATCAATCGAGCGTCTGGAGCTTTAGGGCTTGGTGCTCACATTTAAACAAGTATGAAATAGCTTGTCTAGGCCCAATCAGAATTGGTCAGGAAGCTCTTGTGGGGTGAAAATTGGGCCCGGAAGATGAGAATCGGCAGCCGATGCGGTATCCACTACCCACTGCTTTAATGGCATCAAGACAAGTGACAGCGCCCAATCAACTGTTGCAGCTTAGACAGCGGAAGGAACTGTGCATGGGAATAGATGGGAAGAGTGATTGGTACGGCTAATGCGGACCCGTCTTCTCGTCTTGACGCTTGCTTCACTGGAATGTGAGATAGATTCTTGCGTTTTATTTGGACGACCAGGAAGTGATCGTGATATCCCACCAAGAAAGAGATAGCCATCTCTCCAGAGCAAGAAAGAGGATCTCGGACGGATAGCGACAACAAAAACGAGGTGAAATACTGTCTTGGTGATGAACCACATTCGCACGCAGCCGAGCTCAACGTGCGCTTCTGCAATTAGGGTGTTCCCAGGTCGTGCTATCACCGCGAGATGACCTCATTGAATTGCCCCGAAAGAGTCAAATGGCATGTTTCTGTATGCACAAATCACCGAGACGCCAGAGCGCGAGAATGTCCGGAATACAGAGCCGTGTTCCGCAGACGCTTGAAGGTCAGTGTTTCCACCGTATGCTCCTACCCGATTCGAGCTCCGCGTCTGCGGTCCCCAATGGCATGGATAAAACGGACACAATATGACATGACATTCGACGTATGCACAGGCGAGCAGGTGGGCTCAGATGCAGAGATGGCGCAGCTGGACGTTGCTGAGTAAGGCAGCAGCGACCCAATGATAGCCGGCAGCAGCGAAGAATCTGTGGCTGTTCATTCTTGAACGTGTGGCGTCGGGGGCAGCGATTGCCCAAATATTAGACTGCGAGATGATAGATCAGAAAGCAAGATGGAGCTAAACCGTTGGGTTGGATTCCCGATTCCCACTGCTCCCGGACCGAATACGACCGCAGATACCAGAGTGGACTTTCCACCGTTAGAAACAAAGAATGGAGACAGCAATTCAGACGGGTTCACTGTATCCAGATTTAGAATCGTATTTGTCATCAACGGTGTGCTGGTGATTCAGGGCAGTTGGGGATTTCCGATGGACCGGAAACGCCGCGGCAGTGTCGTCACCAACCTCAGCAACCGGCATCACCGCAACCAGCGGGCTGCATCTGCATTGCAGCATCGTGGAGTTGAAGTATTAGAGTGATGAAAGCTGCATAGGCACCGGCACCATCCGATCAGGGCGAGGCAGCGGTGGTAGCATCGCAAGATCTGGAGGGACTCGGGGACTGAGGCCTCGAGCCAGCCGTTCCACATTCCGGAGGATGCCGGGGCTCAATAGCATTGTTCGGCAGCGCTCACGTTTGCAAGCTGGAGGTGAGGTCAGAAGCGTTCCTGTTCCTGTTCCTGGACAGCCACGGTGCGTTGGGGATCGTTTGGTTGGCCCATCTCATGAGGCCGGCTGCAGAGGCTGCGGGAGCTCTGGCCAAGACGCGACGACTGGCTGTGCGCCCGTGATGTGATCGCCGCGCCATCTCCCCACACCAGCCTCACGGCCATCGCGGCGACTTCACTGCCCATCCACCGCTCCGGGTCCGACAAACAGAGCTCTCTGCCCTCAGATGGCGGCCGGAGTGGCAGTCACCGAGCATATGCGGCGCTTGCTGCCCCGACGAGCTGCAGAATCGCCTCTCATTCCCTGGTAACGTGCGACCGCCGTCCTGCATTGCTTGGAGCTCACCTCCCTCTCTCCCAGATCAGTGAGATCACCGGCCTCCTCTCGCCGCTGGATGGCTTGAGCTGCCCCGCGGCGATCCACACGGCCGCCGGCAGCCACCGTCTGTGGATCATAGACGTCGAGGGACTGGGTTTGCACAGACCACCCATTGTGAGCAAGTTTGGTTTGTTCCAGACGGAGTCCTTGTCATTGTGACCCACTCCCACTTCACTTCAGATATGGGTGGAGGGTGTGCGAAGTGAGCAAGCTCGCATCGGTCAGAGGGCCCAAAGTCAGTCGTATTGGGCTTCCTGGCCTATGAGTGTCCTGAATAAACCCTCCAGATGCGACCTACGTGCTGTGCTTGAGAATCTTCGCGAGTCTTGGCAGCATGACCAGCGCGAGTGTTGTCGAAAACCGCTGCCACTGGACCTTGGACAGATCTGGGCCGGTTCTATCCAAGGCTTCAGACGCATCCTGTCCCACTCTTGCTCGCGGGCAGTCTAGATGGTGGCGGACAGTCGGAAGAGACCATTGATCATATCCTCTGTGGCGCTCAGTGGTGCCTGGGCAGGGCCTCAGGATGGCCTGTGGTGGCGGACCGTAGGAGCCCTACAGATCTTTCTCCACACCCAAGACGCAGTGATGGCGTCGATCGACCTGAGCCCTGCTCGGGTGGCCCGTACGCAGGTCCCAGCGTCGATCCGGGACGCATACTGCTGTAGGGATCCGATCATATTCTCCAGAGCGAGCGATGTCCAAACGCACATCTGACCAAGGAGCTTGGAGGTTCCGGGATGTTGGGGTCAGTGAGCCGCATCAATCATTATTGTCGCCCAAGCATTCCAACCCCCATTCCTGGAAGGATAAGCATCTTCTTCACCAAATCTGCTTTAGCGGATAGTCCGATCCCAATTGGGACACCTGCAGTGCTATCGATGGAGTTGCCAACGGTCTAGCGATTACCGGCATCAATCACGATCCACCTCGGGCAATACTCTCCAGTTTGCCTCCCCCAAAGACAAAACAAGTGAGGGATAGCAGGAGCAAACACCTGGAAACCTTCTCGGCAAAGACTGGAGAGCCGCAACTGCAAGGCGAGCTCCCAGAAAAGTATAAGGACAACGCAGGAAACCTATAAACCGAATCCACCCCTCCTTCCAACGGGGGCAGTAAGACAATTCTCTCTTTCGAGTCCTTGGGCAACCTCTCCCATCCGTCCCCTTGCTGCCTCTGGTCTTCAATATCCCAACTGCCTCTCTCCCAATTTGGAGCGCGCGTCTAAGGGCGGTTCCTGCACACGAGCATTTGGACTATTACCATCTTTGCTTCCCGGACGATCCCCTCGTGAGAAATCCAGCCCTTTTGAGGGGGAAATCGGACCATCCTCCTTGAGGTAGGGCGGTTGGTGGTACCGTCGTGGTGGTTACCAAGGAAGCCATAGTCCACATTCCAGGGCTTGCTTTTGCATCGCAGGCACGCGTCGCGTTCTTTCTTCTTTTAGCTTTTCATCCCACGAAGCAATGGCGTACGATGGTAAGTGGGATCATCCCCTCCATTTAACCTCAACTCCATTGGGAGGAATTTGATATTTGACCTCGCCGCCGCCCTCGTTCCTGAGCTTCTGCTCCTTCCCACCCACACAACATTCTTTATCACATCCATCTATTGACAGGACATAATCTCTCCCACCCACGTTCACTCCTTCAGCACGAGAAAGGTTCCTGTGATTAGATTTCCCTTCCTTCTCTTTCCCTCCCTTCCTTTTCTCCCCTCCCTTCCTTTTCTCTCTTTCTCTCTTTCTCTTTCTCTCCCTCCCTCTCTCTCACAAAATTTCCCTTTCGTTTTTCCCCTGGGCAGGTTTCTGGGAAAGACGATTCTAATCTTCGACCTCTCTGTGTGCAGCAAGCGAGATCATTATTGATCCCGCCCTCCAACAAAGTGACTACGACACGGAAGACACTGAAGACCTGAAGTCTGAGTACAACATGTCCGACAGACTGACCATCGATGTCGACTGTCCCTCCTTGGGCTCCAGTGAGTGTCCATCGATGGCCTCGAGCTTCTCTCCCATGGATTCACCAACTCCAACGCCGATCTCCTTGTACAGTCAAGGGTCTCTTACCTCTCCAGGCTGGCCTGAAGGATCTGGCTTCTCTGGCCATGGGATGGAGGCATCGAGGACCTCGACGCCTCTGAAGAGCAGCTTCAGAATGGCAGACATCACTGGTGACGGAATGGCAATGCATTACGGGAACATGGAAGGCAATGACCGAGTGCCTCTCTTTGACTACGTTCCTGGCTATACAGACAGCGCGGAGCAGTTCTGGATTCCCACGGACATGCCAAAGAGCTATGATCACGGCAATAGCTTCGCTTACCAGCCTCCGATGGCACAATACCCTCAAATGGTTCGAAACTGCTATCGCAATGGCCAGAATGCCTACCTTCCCGAATCAATCTCCAACCCCTGCTTGTCTCGCCCCATCTTCCAACAGCAGGAGCGCCTCCAAACCTCCATGTCCATGAGCAATATGTCGCAGTGGATGCCGTCGGCTGAAGTCATCTCGCCTCAGACGATCGCCCCGGCCCAGGCGTTCCCAGATGCGCCCATGACACCACCGTCGTCATTTTCAGGATTCCCCGGATCAGCCAGCACACTGAGAACCCATACTCCCGCTACTCCAGCTCGGTCGAGTCCCCTGGGGACACCTGGAACGGAGACACCGATGACCCGAGTGTCTGGGAACAGTGATCACAACGACGAGGACTTTATGCTGTCCCCGGGGGCGCAAGAAAGCCTGGAGAACAGACCCCAGCGCCAGGCTTCAAAGAAGACGACGAAGAAGCAAACCTCCAAGCAGAGCCTCAAACTCGAGAACCTTCCCTCCATCATCAAGCAAGTCCAGTTCCGCTGCAAAGAGCCGGGTTGCAAAGGACGATTCAAGAGACAAGAACACCTGAAGCGACATATGAAGAGCCACTCGAAGGAAAAGCCACATGTTTGCTGGGTCCCTGGTTGCCACCGAGCCTTTTCCCGGAGCGACAACCTCAATGCACACTACACGAAGACGCACAGCAAGAGAGGTGGTCGCAATCGCTACGTGGCGACGCTGGATGAAACCAGCCCAGACTATGATCCAGACTTCCGTGGCCAGCTGACCCCCGATGGTCGGCCCATCTACGGGTCAACACTGGATGATCCCATCCCTACTGAAAACAAGGACGGGAACGCGGAGTCTTAGGATCAGTACGGGGACGCCAGACGGCATTGATACCACTCAGAGGGACCTGACTTTTTCTTTACCTTTTTTCCTTTTCTTATTTTCCTATATCTCTGTTAGACGGTACAGACATGCAGGGCAAACCAGACCCTCGTCCGCGCCTCACGGCATAATTGTACAACACCAAGCAAAAAAAAGTTCCTGAGAAAAAAATATCTTTGTGTGGAATAATTGTTCTCTTGTTTTTGGCCGTTTGGTTGTTACTTTTTACCTTTTTGGATCTGTCACTTTTTTTTCCCGCCTTTTGGACACCGGCAATGGACACTGGTGGGTAGGTAATTGGTGTTTTTTGTATTGTTACTTTTTTATTTCTTTTGACCAGCATGTACTACCACCAACGTTTGCCAGTCAGTCTGTTCTGCACACGTATGTGCTAGTTAATTTACAGTTATTACATCGTCGGTAGATGGGCCAGGGCAAAAACAGCTAGCTGGTTGCCATCGATCGCAGACGGAATCAAGGCACAAGGCCATCGACATCCAAAATTTCCTTTTGATCCATTTGTTTCTCGTGAAGTCTTCCAGATGCCAATGTCTCACCTGCAATAATTGATAATCAATCAATTAATGTTAATTATTAGCTGGCGTCCCTTACCTAGGAGTTCTCATTATTGAATCCATTATTGAATCTGCATGATCGAAGCCTGTGGCCAATCATCTTCGACGTCTCACCAGCCACCAATCATACGGCGATACTATTACATAATCAATGATCCCCACATCGAAGAACAGGTATTTACTCCCTCAGGTACCAACGTCACGCAACCTTTTTTTTCCCTTTCCACTTCTAGATTTTCACTTCTAGATCATCCAAACCTGTCTCCAATAGCCTTTTAATCGTCGATACTGCAAATAAGTTCTGATGGTTGTGATGACGAACGATGATAATGATGGACTATAATCTTTAGGTTCCGCCTAATGAACTGGAATTAAAGTGGCATTGTGGAAGACCAACGGAATTTTTGCTTTCCAATTTGAAGACCTGAGGACCAGACATGGTCGAAACGAAATCCATTCCTATCATGCAAAAAGAATATCCCATGTAACTCGGAATTCAGACACGCTTCTTATCTGCTCTGTTCGCTCCTTGCTCCATCAATTCTCAAATCAGTTCTCGATGCCCTTCATTCACCTTCCTTCCCCAGCCAGTGATGACATCTTCTTCTTGTGAGCGAGGCAGCGTGTTTGTTGCCGATGAAGCCCCAAATCTCAAATTCAAGCTCAACAGTCTGAGTCTGGGAGAAGAAGACAGTCATATTCCCTTTCCTCACCCCTTCCCCCCGCTGTCACGTGTAGATATGTTTCGGCCCCCAATCTGAATTCCGTTTTTTAGAGGTGTGTCGTCATGATTATTCCGACAATGATGGTAACATGTTTTATCATTGCTGTTTATATTGAAAGAGTAACGAACTCCAACTGCAATCGCTGCGTGGTGGTTATTCAGGCTATTTTAGCAGGCGTGATGGAATGGACCCGATAGGCGGATAAGAAACGTGGAAGCCCAACCTGCCTAACTGTTAAGTCGAGGGAATCGTACTACCTTACTCTATGCAGTAGGGATTGACTAAAGCAGCGGTGAGATGAGCCTTGGTCAGAACTTAAATTAACAATGTCGAGACTCGAATTGTCGACATATTGGTCTTTCAGGGAGCGGGGCTGAATTGATGCTGTCTTATCGCGTTATCGCGTGCCTTCTTGACGCTGCCGCTGCGCCCCGTCTAGCAGCATTCCTGCAGTTTCAGCTCTCTACAGTCTTGCAAGTCTTGCAAGTTCTTCTCTCACAAGTATCACCCTTCTTCCTATTCACAGGCGACATGGAGGGAGAAGCCTAAGCGAATAAAAAAAGGTTTACGAGGTCGTTTGCTCTCTTGGGTTGTGGATACCAGGTCCATATCTTTCGCAGCATTATCGACAAACTAATGAACCGGGGCCACTCCATGACAAGATGGTTTCTTCGCCGTGCCCCGCTGACGAAACCCAAAACGAAAGAACGCCTCTACTGGATGCGTCGCAACAGGACGGAGACAGCTCATCTCCGTCGGCCTTGTCATCATGGACTCCCAAGCAATGGCGTGTGATGGTCCTAGGAGCAATCCTGCTGCTTGCACTTGATTTCGGAAGCTATCTGGGCACGCCTCCGCAAATCGAGATTTTCGAAGATATCATCTGTCGCGGCTACTATGCGAA
>NW_013563304.1:0-22347 GCF_000968595.1 Rasamsonia emersonii CBS 393.64
ACGCGCACTTCGGTCGATCGTGCTTTCTCCAGACGCCGCCTCGTCCACGGCCTCGACAACAATCCAACAGCTTCTGCAGTGTCGATCGCGCCTGCGGCTCTACGTTTCTCGTATCCTCGGCCTCCTTCCCCCTAGTTCCGACCTGTCGCTGTCTCTCATCCCGCGCCACTCTTCTTGCCTATCCGCCGTGTCGCCTCATGCACTACTGCTGACCTCGTTCACCTTGAATCGACCTATTTTTGCCTCCGTTTTGCGACCCTAGATATTCTTATCCTCCCATCTGGATCGCGCAAAATGGCGTACAACTCGTACAACTCGTCCATCGTGCTCGACCTCCCTCCACTGCCGTCATACACCCTGACTCCTCGCGAGCCCCTCCTTGCTCCGATCCCCGATAACATTCTGGCCTTGATCTTGCCAATTGTCGCCTATTGGGTTGTCTCCCTGTTGTTCCACTTCATCGACGTCAACGATTACTTTCCCCAGTATCGCCTCCATACACCCGCGGAACTGCTCAAGCGAAACCACGTTTCTCGTGCGGATGTGGTAAGGGATGTAATCTTTCAACAGGTTATCCAAACTCTGGCAGGTTTGGTGGTAGCGTATTTCGATGAGGTGGAGTATGTCGGTCGCGAAGAGTACGATGTGGCGGTCTGGGCCAGGCGCCTCCGGATTCTCCAGAAGGCGGTTCCCACGCTTGTCGGCTTTTTGGGTGTTGATTCTATTCGTCTCGCAAAGAATCTGTCTCGATACCCGTCCCTGGCTGGCATTCTGTCTGGTGGATCGTATCCAGGACTCGTCCAGACTGTGATCTTGGACAATGGAGCCGAGGTAGTGGCGCCAGCATTTGCGAAGTGGGAGCTCGCCGCAGCAAGCTTTATCTATTGGTATTTCATTCCGGCCATCCAGTTCACCTGGGCCATCCTCGTCGTAGACACCTGGCAGTATTTCTGGCACCGGGCCATGCACCTCAACCGGTGGCTCTATGGTGAGATTTGCCGCCATCGGTCAAATCATTGTTAGATCGTACTGACTGGCTATCCAGTGTCTTTCCACTCTCGCCACCACCGTCTCTATGTGCCCTATGCCTTTGGAGCCCTGTACAATCATCCCGTGGAAGGATTCCTCCTGGATACGGCGGGAACGGGTGTGGCGTTCCTCACCTCCCGGATGACCAGTCGCCAAAGCATGTGGTTCTTCACCCTGTCGACCATCAAGACTGTAGACGACCACTGTGGGTATGCGTTTCCTTGGGATCCTCTGCAGTTAATCACCTCCAACAATTCCGCCTACCATGACATCCATCACCAGAGTTGGGGTATCAAGACCAACTTCTCCCAGCCGTTTTTCACTTTCTGGGATCGTCTGCTGGGAACCCAATGGAAGGGGGATGTCTCGCTGAAGTACGAACGTGCGCGCACCGCTGCTGAAAAGCAGGTCGAGGCGGACAGAGCCAAGCAGACCGGAGACGCAGCGGATGACGCGCTTCCAACAGAGCCAGGCCCGCTCGATGCCGGCAACCCCGATCATGACTCAAATCAAGACCAGGTGGAAGTGTCTCCCCGCAAGATTATTCACCGGAGCATGCGGAGTACAGCTACTACAAGAGGCCATGGAGTGAACAGCAGCATTCGTCAGAAGTAGCTTGCCTCGCGCATTGAATGTGACGACGGGTGGCTGACCTTTTTTTTTCTCTTCCTTACCGAACCTTGTTTATAATGTGTATTATTTTTAATCATGGGATGTGGCTGGACTGCTCCCCGGACGGGCAACCCGTCTGTAGGTTTGTACATCACGGTGAGAACAGAAACCTTTCGAATTGATGACTTCTTCGCACTTCTCTATGCTCAAGCTGAGAATTCTCCTCGGCCCTTCGTGATCTTCCAAGTCTGTGGATATTGCAAGTTTTGGATCTATTGCTGTTTGAAGCTTTATTTATCTATACATATTATGGGATATTTGGATAATAAATTGTATTCAAGCCTAATACATTGGGGTTTTTTTTTTCTGATTATGTTTTGAAACATGTTTCTGGGATGTAAGACTGCTGTGATATGGATTGGATTCGCGACTGGGATTTTCACTCACCTAGCCAGTCTGCCAGGAGGGTTGTACTCATTAGCAGTGTTGTACAGAAGACTTCAGGTGGTTTCCGCGGGTGACACAGACGGGGGCGTGCCCGGTGGAGTGACATCTGTGTACTCTGAACGTGAGTCCGAGTCCTTGCCACGGGTTACGAAGATGTGAAATTCATCTGGCGGATGATTGCTCCCGTCTCTGGAGGAGTGTGCAGGATAGATACGAAACTCACTGTGGCGCCAGTCTAATTCGGCGGCTCCATCCAGCTGGCCCATGATACCTGACTGATGAGAATTGCGATTGCGGTCAGACACAGTTCCGGCTGAAGATGATGCAGCAGCAGGGTCAGCATTGCCAGGCCATGGCGTGAGATTCATTGGTCCAAGCTGCTGCTCCAGAGTGAGACTAACCTGGGGTGTGGCCGCATACGCGTCAATGATCTCGTTCTCCCAGTCAGCAGCTCCGTCTCCAGAACAGAACAGTTTTGACTTGTCTCTGCGACTGTTGTGCCGTTCGTGTTCGGTGTCACTGACCTCGTTTAGCGTATTTGCATGTCCAGAGCCACTACTTGCAAGGACTTCTGAAGGCTGGTTTACCTGTCTGATCTGGCGTTCCATCTTCTGGTGGCTTGCGCGAACGGCGTACTCCCTAGCCTCCTTCATGCCCCACGCCTGGTGGTTACTCTGTTGGTAGATGTACTGTTTCATGTCTTCGTGCTGGTTGATCCATTCTTCCACAAACCGGAGCAGTCGTGGCGGTATGTTGTTCGTCCGTGCCTGCTGACGGCTCAGCAGCACGGTGCGGAGATCTCGCAGAGCGCGTGGAGTCGAACCAACCCTGGCGAGCATGCAAGCCTCGCATTTGTCGATCTGGAAGGTCCACGTTCCCCGCGGGGAGGGCATCCCAGCGGGTGGTGCAGTCCACATCCCCTGGATAGTCCGAAGATACCGAATGATCACAGCTTCCTCTGGCCCAACCATGCCGGGATGCTTCTCAATCGAATCAAGACGCCAAGTGACCTCTTGCTGAAGGAGGGTGAAAGCATGCCGGACGACCTGCCGGTTCAGGTCCTTGTGTGTCGGACACAGCACGGCGGTGTTGCTGCACCCGCAGACCAGCTTCATCAAAGTCGAGCTGTGGAGGTGAGAGGGGAGTCTGGCGATCATTTGCCGGTTTTTCTGATTATCTGGCCGCTGCGAGGTTGGGTCTACTCGCAGGATGCGAGTTAGCAGCTTCACGTCGTCGTGATCGAGCTCGTCGACCTGGATGGGGTACCTCCGCCGCATGATGTGCTAGAAGGTCATTAAAAAGTGATGTCGAGTCTGCCGTTTTCAACAATTGTATTCAAGATTGACAATTGCTCAAGTCTGCCTGTTTGTTTGTCTTAGCTTAGCGTGAATAAATAAGTAGCTATATCAGCAGTAATATCAGCAGTAATAAACAATAACCAGTCGTGAGTCAGTCTTTCGATCCGTCAAGATTGAGATGCGTACAGTACGCGAGTCAAGGAAGAAAGAAGAGAGTAGAAAAAAGGAACTCCTCAAACGAGAAATCAAATCAAATACTTGACCAAGTCCTGGACTTATTATGACTGACTGACTCACTGAGTGACTGAGCAACTAAATCCTCCATGCATTGGTTCTTTCCTGTCGACATCTTCCTTCCATTATCCATTCATTTATTCATTTATTCATCCAAGTGCAGCACGCAATATAGCGATGTCATATATCGAGTGAAAAAAGGACGGATATTCTCGTCGAAAGAAAAAAAAAAACTTTCATTGAAAGTATTTTATATAGACAGGTTGGTTTCTTTCTTTCTTTCCTTTATTTCTTTATTTCTTTATTTCTTCCTCCATCCTTTGTTATTGCTGTTACAGTTATTGTCGTAGCCCTCTTGAAGATTGTTCCCATTCTTTCTTTGTTGTATGTATCTTACCTGTAGATAGATAATAAATAAATAATGAATAAATAATGGCATTCATTCTTATTCATTGTCCATCTTCCCCATCCCCCCGTTTATATATCTACCTCATCAGTCTAGTCAGTCTTTCTTTGTTTTAAGTATGTACTGTACATACAGTACATACCTAAGTATATATTGTGTCGGCGATCTCTGTGTTTGCTCACCACCCGTCGCCGGATGCGGAAGACCTCAGAGCTCTGGCACAAAGAGACAAGATCTATTTTTGACCTCTTTGTATGCCTACAGGCATAAATATGGGCTCAAATCCCCCAGGAGACTTTCTTCCTAGATTATTCCTGTTTACTAGAGTGCTAGTATCAATACAGACTGGATCTTTGCCTTATGGCTGACTGCCTGTTTCGCCGACATATTGTATTCTTTCTATCTTATCTGTCTGTCTGTCTGTCTAT
Source organism: Rasamsonia emersonii CBS 393.64 (assembly GCF_000968595.1). NCBI lineage: Eukaryota > Fungi > Ascomycota > Eurotiomycetes > Eurotiales > Trichocomaceae > Rasamsonia > Rasamsonia emersonii. Next base: position 4,455 of record NW_013563304.1, read on the forward strand.
TTTGCTCTTTCTCCCTCTTTTCTTTTCTTTTCTTTCTTTCTTTCCTTCCTTCTTTCTTTTTGCCTATCAGATTATGTATTACCTATATATATATAGGCACTCAGGCTGTATACACTACCTATGTATCTATGTCTATCTACAGAGGGAAACTACTGAGATGGGATTACTATTGGGAATTGTGTTCTTCTTGCTTTCTTGCCGTTTTTCTTGTCCTCGTCTGCTCTGTGTATGTGTGTATAGAGAGAGGGAATAAAAGGTAGGATAAGAAATATTTTTTTAAAAAAAAATGACAGAGAGAGAGCATAATTCGGAATAAAAAAAAAGAAATCTCAATCGAATAACTGTTTTTCTCCTTTCTTTCTCTTGTCCGTTCTGTATTCTGTATTTTTTGAACGAGTCGTTTATATGTACTGTACAGTACAGCCAGCTCTTACTACCTACTACCTGCTTGCAAGGAACGATGCTTTTAATTAATCTCCTCCGAATAAGGATATTTACACTCTCCTAGGGTATTGTATATGTACAGTCACAGCCTCGCCGTCCCATTCTTGCTGACCTTCTCCCGGCTCAGCCCCTTGGCAATATTCCTGCTAGTCCAGTCCGAGATGGCCATGTTGGTGACCATCGGATTCACGCCACTCGCGCTGGGGAAGACGGATGCGTCCACGACGTACAACCCTCGAGTCCCCCACACCTGGCCGTCCGGGTCCACGACGCTCTTCTTGGGCGAATTGCCCATCCGACAGGTCCCCATTTGATGCGCGCTGGCAAAGACACCTTTCTCCGGGTTCAAGGGCGCTCGACGCCGCAGTTCCTTGATCCACGCCTGCAATGCGGCGTTGTTCACTCCCTCCCCGTCTTCCTCGGGATCTTTCACCGTCGAAGGTCGAATGAATGGCGGCATATCGGCATACGTCGTGTGGAACTCCTTCGCTCCGCAGATGTACGCGATTTTGGCAGCCCCAATGAGTCCTTCAACCATGTGATTCCGGTCAAACGGCGAGACAGTATAGGCGATCCGCAGCCGGCCATCCACCGGGTCTGGATACACTCGGCCGGCGTCCCGTTCTCGAGTAAGGGTGATAAACCCCGTCATATGGCGCAACTTAGAAGCCCACATCTTGTACTGCAGACCGTCTTTCCACGGAAATGCCGCGAGGAATACGCCGGGTAGCATACATGTCGCCTCGATCTTCGGTCCATGGCCGTGCCCATCCAGGTTCTCGAACTGGTTGACCACGGTGGTGAGGCATGCACCTTCCCAGGGCCGAATATCCTCGTCAAACACTGCAGCGGCCAAAAAGACTAGCCAGAACAGTCAGCATGACGGCCGGCAGCAGTGCCAAAGAAAGTAACAAAGCTTACCTGGATGCAGATGCAGATGACGCCCAATGTGCGGATTCTTGATCCCACTACGCAGCAGGAGCAGAGGGCTCTGGAGACTCCCGCACGAGACGATCACCCGTTTCGCTTTGATAATCACCTTCCTCCTCACTCTGTCCTTCCCACTGGTGCCGAGATGAGTGTCCCTGGACGTCCACACCCCCTGCACTCCTGATGCAACTTTCTTGCCATTCACCGTGTCGAAAAGGACCTTGTCGGCATGAAACCCTTCGACGAAGACGGCTCCCGCGTTGGCGGCGTCCACCAACCATGTCGCCACAGGACCCTGTTTCGTCACGGAGGCGCATCCCAAGGTGCAGTATCCGCAGTAGTGCTCGCGGTTTGCGGTGTTCTGCGGGACCGTGTTCGCAGCATAACCCAGCTTTCGCGCGCCTTCCAGGATGACCTGATTTCCGTGGTTGTGCTTGATGGACTGGGTATTGACTCCCATCCGATCGCAGACCCGGTCCAGCGACTTCTGGAACTCAGCAGACGTGAAGAAGGGCAAGCCCGAGTCGGCCCATTCCTGACGCACATAGCTCTGGGTCTGCAGCGAGGCGGACCAGTTGATCGTTCCTCCACCACCCCAGGTCGATCCGGCCAGGACGGCCATGCAGCCGTCATCAGTCACGCAGCTGCCTCCACTTTCGAACAGGTGAATCATGCCATTAGACTGCGTCATGGGGAAGTACTTGGAAGGGTAGTGATAGGATTTCTCCACCACGAGGACTCGATGGCCGGCTTCTGCAAGATTCTTGGCTGCCACAGCTCCGCCACAGCCACTGCCGATAATGACGACGTCCGTCTCGAGTGTCTCGGGCTGCTCACCGGGAGGGAATTGGAGAAACTGGTATTCGAACCCATCCGCCGGTTTTCCGTGCACCGGGACCCTGGGAAATCCGAGCACGGGAGGTAGCGTCGGACTAAGACTGATCCAAGCCTTTTTGAATAAAAGAGCAAGCGCTCTGGACACATGACGCACAGGGGGCAGTCTTGATGTCGTCCAGTTCTGGAATATCTTTTCACGCACGTTCAAGGGTTGGTACTGGATGGGGGTTGCCGAGCCCGTCAGGATCAGAGACCCAGCGCGCGTACTAGTTGATGTCGTACTCAGCGGTCTGGACGAGAAAAAAGGGGGATAAATGCTTACTTTAAAGCTGTCAGAAGGAATCCCACTCCCTTCCTTGCCTCCTGATATATATACTGCCCAAAGACGCGGTGGAGGGACTCCTTGAACAGCGGAACGGACGAAGCGCTCTCCTCGAGGTACTGCCTCGCCAGCCGGCCGGCATTGGGACCTTCAATGGTCTCCTGGAGCGTCGACAGCGCCGATTCGATTTCTGCAGATGGGACGGTTTTCTGGTTCGGCGACTTGGCGGCGCCTGCGGCCGCGATGGAGGGGATGACCGCGTCAGCTAGGGACAAGAGCGTCTTCCACTGCAGCTCGGTGAAGACGTCGTCTTCGGGAAGGGGTGGAACGGGAGCTTCGAGGGGAGTGTAGCTGGTCATTTTAAGTGAGAGAATGGGTAACAATAGTGTGTAGCAGGAACTGATCTTTGTAGGTCTAGGTACAGACAGAATCAACAAACAATCCACTCAGGACTGGCTGGCTGCCCGCAGCAGCAGTAGCATTTCACATCCAGTCGTCCCTTCCTGACGTTTGCTTGCTATCGCATGTCGTGTCCAACCAGGAGGCTCCTTGTCGACACTATATATATAGCGCCCCAACAGCAGCTACCTGGTGACTGGTCTCTCACATGCAGGGGGTTCCCAACGACCGGGGTGTTGGCGAGACGAAAGCCGCGGCAGTGCGGATCTGCAGGAGGAGAGCAGCCATTAACTGCAATTTGTCGCCAGAATCTAACTATTACGGCGCCGATCATGCTTGGTGACAATGCGGGAAAGGGGGGACGCGAGAGCTCCGCCGGGCCTGTTTGCGGGGAATGCAGAGGACAAACAGCATAGTCTGGAGTTTAAGTGAGTATAAGTGCAGTCAGTGCATGCGATCTGATCTTGAAACGCAAATCAAAATCTCTTGTTGATCCCAAAGCGCCAGCTGACTGCGAGTATTTCTCTTAGTGGAGCAGGCATCCTAATTAATTCCAATAAGGACGGCGCCGCTATTGGCGCTAGGACGGACTAGATAAAGTAATACAGTAATTAATACCAACCACCATGGCAATAGCAATTTCTAAAGGATATATCACTCAGTGTAAATAGTTATTCTCAGGTCGATGACTAACAACACTGTCTTTGTTGGGCTTCCTGAAAAAAAACAAACCAGGGTTTTCGGGGAGATGCCATCAACACACATTGGTAACAACATTACGCAAGCAGTACAGGGAAGTATTCGACTGATTACTTCGTTATATGCTGAAAACACCGAGCTGGCTATTTATTTCAACACAATACCAGACTTGATGAACATTGAGTAATGATATTTTGCATGACAACGTCAAATATATCAACAGTGGTTCGTTGCAGTATTTCCATCCCACTCGTTAAAGACTTGCAAGCATGACAACATATCAAGGATCGCTTCATAGATCAAAACGGCCAGATGGACCTGAGATCTCCTTCATTTCTCACCGGCTCATCATCGTCCGGATTTTCATTTGTCAATACAGCTCGCAACATCCCGTCGAACATTTGCCTATGAGCCAACTGCGTAGCTTCCCAGTCCTCCGCAGGAACCCCATCCGTCAGATGCAGTATTGAGCAAGCTGGACAGATCCCGTCGCAGATTCTGCGCGGCTTCAAACATTCTGTACTCCTTCCGATGGACGGCGAGTTCGCTCGGCGTGGGCATCGGATAGGGACATGAGCCCGCAAAACCTAGTTCCTTTCAGTGTTGCGAAGTTTCAATTAGCTCATGGCGAAGAGCTACAGCGCCGTCTTTCCGCGTCCTGTAGCAATAGCGAAAAGGCCGAAACAGAGCTTCTGCTTCATCCATCAACCTAGGACGAGAAAGCTTTGGGGTGAGGAATTGAGTGCAAACGTCGAAAGTCTGGGCACATATCTCATTATTGTTGGGTTCCGCAAAATCCGGTATCTCGTCCGCATACCAAAATGCCGGCTCATTACTAGCCGATTGCCAATCAATAATACTCGTTATGACACAAGGGTCGTCGTCTGAAACAAATATGTTTCTTTTGTGAAGGTCAGGGTGGAACAACACGGGTGTAGCAGCAGCGTCTCGGATCCGAGGATCGTCAGACATTTGCTTTAGCACAGTGCGAGCGCATTCCAAGAGGCTGACGTGTGTCTGAACAGATCCATGATAGAAGGGTTGCTTCTCAAGCTCAGGATCGATAGATGGGATCCTTGAAAGACCAGCATCGATGAGCCCGTCGCAATATGCGCTAAGGCTAGTCCCTAAGTTGTCCTGTAAGCGGGCTCATCTGTGTCTCAACTCTCAAGGGTGTTATATATCGAAACCTACCATGGACCATGATTGGGTTTCGTGTTGTGGTAATATCTTGGCTCACCAGCATTATTGCAATCCCAATATCTAGCTCCGCAGCGGGGTCCAATGCAGAATTCCCCATCATCCAAGGGTTGTTGCTTGAATGAGGAGGCCGAATAATCTAGCAGGCTATTATTATCAACAAAATAGAGGCTCCCATAAGCGGGAAATTCCAGGTCCACCATTTCTTTGACCTTCCGATAGATAGCACCTATGCATTTGACTTGCTGGTCACCCGTCATATCCGGCCATTTCTTGTGCAACTGAACCCCGGCGGCATGTTCCATGATGATGTATTCGCTCCCAATGGGGTTTGATGAGGCATCATTGCTCCAGTCCAGGATTTTCGGTATTGGGATGCTGGTCTTTGCTTGTACTGTACTATGTAAGTAAGATGGGCAAAATTGGTTACCAGCTGCACTGTACATAACTTTCTCAAGCTTTTTTTTATCGATTCAAACTAGTAGTATTACTCACGATACTTAATTGTAGCAACTTCAGAAGTAGTACTCAACTTTGGCGGCCCAGCAATTGCAAACAGAAGCCGTGCCACAACAACTCGTCTGGCATTATTATTGTCCAAAGTGAAAATTAAAAAAAACCCTGTTGAACCCTCCTTCCTTCTTCTCGCAAGCTGTGATCGCCTCCGCTCCGGGACATACCTCGATAACCCGCGGCAAAGCGCGTCAAAGTCGAATTTGATGTAGCGCAGGTCCCGTTCCAGTTTGTCGTGACGGAGCCAGTGGCCGCTTGTGTAAGTGTAAGGATCGAAGCCCGTAACCATTGGACTCATTGCATGCGCTGTGAAGAGTCGTGCGCAATAATAAATGGGTAGCGAATGGAGTCGCAAAGGAGACAGACTTCTTGCCTGTGCGAAATGGTTTCAAGAATGCAGAATGGCGAGCCAAATAACCCGCTTCCCACGGCAGCTGACGGATCATGCTACAACTCATAAAAACAAACGTCTTGGCCTAAAGAAGTGAGTGGTTCAAAGTTCGAAATCTTATAGTATAGATACTAGAAGAGTGGACAACAAGAGTCGTAGGCACGGGCACAGCGCGCTGTGTCTGGAGTCTCAGCTTTCTGAGCGGGCTAAGAAAAAAAGAAAAAAAGAAAAAAAAAGCACACCGATGTGCTGTCTCTTGTTTATTAGCCCTGTCTATATGCATACAGAATAGGAAGAGGGTTTGGATTAGTTTCCTGAGACCTAAACTTGTACTGTACTGTACAGGTCACGTTGCCGAGGCCTGAGGCTTGTCAAGTGTAGAGCAAGGGCATCATCCAGCCTCGTTTTGTCTTAAGTCATACTATCGCTGCAACGTAAACATATAGCCTTGATGATAGCTGGATCGCTAGATAATTCTCAGGGATAATGTAATATTTCACACGTGAAGAAGAAAAAAAAATAAATAAGAACAAGAAGAAGGAATAATACCATACAATACAGTACAAAAAAGACAATACAATACAATATATATCCACCAAATCTCTCATTCATTCACTCATTCCATTCATTCATTTCGTTCATTCCAAAACAAAACCAGAATAACAAGAAATAAAACCAGAACCTAAATAAATACAAACGCTTCTTCAACCCAAAAACGCCCGTTTTCGATTCCGCATCCTCTGCCCCGTGTACACGTCCAGCTTGACGGCATAGAAGATTATCTCTAGTGGACGGCTTGACTCTGGCTCTGTCGTTGGTTGTACTCGTAGTCGCCATTGGCCTCTGTCGACGATCCATTTGCGGTGCGTCTTATGTTTCGCTTCGGATGATGATGCTTCTGCTTCCTCGTCCGACTCGTCTGCTCCGCGTTTTCGCTTCGCGGGCGGGCGGTGCACTGCGTCGGGAGAAATATTATTGCCGCCCCCGAATCGAAATCCCGTCGACGTGTCTATAATGTACGGCTCCCCGTCCACCGTGACGTCGGCGTCGGCGTCGATGCAGATCTTCGGCCGGTCCTCGCTCAGCGGCGTGTGGCCCGGACTCGCCGCCTGCTTGCTCGGCCCGCCGGCCATCATCATCAACCCCAGGGGCGCGTTGGTCGGCAGATTCAGCTTGTTGGTCACCACCTGCACCAGGCTGGCTACGCGCGCCTTGGCCAGACCGCGGAAGTCGGCCCGCATCGTCTCCAGATCGAGCACCGTGCTCTGGCCCCCGATCTCGACGATCAGCTCGTAGGCGTCTTCGTCGACGAAGGGCCGGGAGTAATGCACCCATCCGGGCGCCTTGGGAGCTGGCGGCGACGACGACGAGCTGTTGTCTGACGGTGACGACGATGATGGCGGGACATCGCTGACGAACTGAATCCCCGACTGGCGGATGTCTTCTAACCGGATGACAATCTCGGACCGGTCCCGTTCCGGGTTGTAACTGATGTGATGCGGGATCAACTTCTGCTCCAGACCCCGGAGGTGGAAGTACCGACAGTCGCGGAGCAGCTCCGCCCGATGCTCCTCGTTCTTGATATGCAGCGGATACCCCCGGAGAAGGTGCAGCAGCTGCGCAAAGACCTCCCCGGACCGGTGAGGTACGCTGGGAGGGACTATCGATGGCGGCCGCAAAAGGCCCTTGCGATCCAGGCCCGGGAAAACCTCGGTGGGGGACGCAAAAAAGATCGCAAAGCCCAGGGAGAAGAAATTGGGCGAGTCGCCGGGCCCGGAGAAGATGTCCCGAGAGATCTGGAAATGCCGGTCTCCGATCTGGATGAAGATCTCGGATTCAAAGAGCTGCGATATGAGTCTTGGTACTACCTAAGTCAGTATGCCGCTGCCAAGGATAGAGCAGAGTATACACGTACAGCTGTAGAATTGAGCGTCTGCGAACAATTTCACAAATTGCGCCCCGTCCTTAGGCCGTACATGGTAGCCTGCGCATCGTCAGCGGACTGACATGATATCAGTGCTTCCGCCGAACGTCCTACCTTGCAGATGTCTGCAGATCTCCCGAAAGGTGACCGGATCCCGGTCGATGTACAACGTCCTCACGGTGCCGCCATTCTCGGTCTGACGAAGCTGCTCTTCGAAAAACTGGGAGAAATATGACGGTGCTCTAAGATTCTCAGCGTGCGTTCTACAAAAAAAAAGAATTCATTGCCAGGCCGTGTGGATTGTGTGAGAGGATACTGACCATCAGAGGAGATCGACGCGCCCGACAGTCGGAACAGTTCCGAGCCGATCTGGATAGGGAAGACCTTTTCCGGAGGGAGAGTAGTCGTAGCTTGCGGACGATTCTTGCTGGATCCAGGGATCCCGTCGGTAGAGGAACCTGCGCCTTGTCGCATCAGAACCCCTCCCATAGAAAGGATAGACGTCGTGCTGTTCTGTCCCGCGCTATCAGATGGCTTCTTGTTCTCTGCGCGCGAATCGCTTCCCTGCTCTTGCGGCCCTGTGTCGGAGTTGTTATTGGTATTGGTATTGGTATGGGCAGGCGACGCGGATTGCGAGCTGGTGGACATTTGCGCCATTGATGTACTGGCCGTGTATTCGCGATGCGCTTGCTGACCGACAGGACAAGTTGACTGCGCGCTGGCTTCTACCTTGACTGTGCGCGGGGTGGGAGCGGCTCGAGGGCGTTGAGACGGTGGCAGCGTCGTCGTCGTTGTAGGCGCGGAGGATTGCGTCTGTACATTGGCCGAAGCGACGGTAGTAGTGCTGCTGGCATTCCAGGCAGCAGAAGGCACCTCGTCGTCCAGGCCCTGGATCAGATCCTGGCGCTGGTCCGCGAGCTCCCCTTGGAGCGCATAGAAATGGGCCAAGTCGAAGAAGGAGTTGTAGTAGTAGGAGTCCCCGAAGGGTTCGTCAGGTAGTGGCTGTCGCGATGAACCCGCCACGATGTTCTGGCAGATATGGTGATGCTGGTCCGTTGGAGGAGGAAGAGCAAGAGGCTTGGCTGGGAGGGCCGCTAGAATGGCCCCCAGCGGCGGTTGGGCGTCCGCTGTGACGAATGAAACACCAGCAGGGTTGTCTGACACTTGGTTGCTGTCAGAGTCGCTGTTGAAGCTGCTGCGAGCTGAGCTGACCCGGTGGGAAAGTCGTGACTGACGAAGCTGGGAGAACGACGTCGCGGAAGCTATCCGGAGTCGCAGCAATTAGCGGCGCGATGTCCGACTCACTCTCCGTCGAGCGGCAGGCTGCACAACAGCAATTATTAATAAGACGTCGATTTCAACAGAAAGAAATAAAATGATGATGAAGTTGGACCTTCATCCAGAGTACATAAATACCTCTACAGTAAGCAGTACATGCACATACTCTTGCCGTATGCTGTATGCTCCGAACCTAAGCAAACGACATCGACATCGACATCGACAAGATTAGCAACTTATTCATTCAACAGCCTACCTATTTCCAGGCGTAAGTACTCGAATAATATTGAACCTTAGAGAGCATGGGGAACCAACCTCTGTTGAGATCAATCGTGGTGAATATGCAACCCGTGCTGACAAGAAGGACCTCTTGAATAATATATAATCCAGACTAGATATGCGTCTTTACATCAGCGAGCATCCACGAAGCAAGCTGTGATAAGCCAGTCGTCAGTTAGTGTAACTAAACTCAGGCTACCAATGGCATTGTATGCTATGGTATGCAGCTAAAAATGCGAGAGACTCTGTACGGAGGACGCAGTGGTTAAGAGAGGCAGATTTCGACAGCATACGGAGTAAACGCACTCAGAAAATTAAAGCCCTATTTACAAAGGATTTGACACGTTCATTTCGTATACAGTTACGTTGTCAGGTACATCGTACTTGCATGGACTGTGCGTATGTGTATTGTATACAGTTACAAGGGAATATCATTATTATTTCCTCATCACTGGATATCGTTAGACCTTTTCTTTTCCCCCGCAATTATAATTTCAGAGACAGGTTTGGGTTCAGGAACCAGACGAGTTTCATTGCAAACTACAGAATATAATTAGCCGTCTAATCAGAGAATCCTTCCCATTCCTCCTCATCATCATCCTCTTTACCAGACCGCTCCGGATGATTCGCGTCGATCCGCGAAGAATCCGCCTCTCTAACAGCGTCTTCATCCCTGACGAAGCCCGCGACGAAAAACCCGCCTGTGCCTTCGTCATCGCCCGGCCAGCAGCGCAGGCAAGCGTCTAGCTCTTCGTCCGACAGATCAACAGCAGCCGCGCCAGTCTGTCCGCTCCGTACGCCCCTGTGCTTCCACTTCCTCAGCCCCTCCGGTTGCTCGTCCCGTCGCATGATCCTCCACCCCCGACGCTTTGCGACCTCCGAGGCCAGGACGCGCGCCACCACGGATTCGTTCTCCTGCACGTGGATGGAACAGGTGCTGTAGGTGACGCGCTTGGCGGCAGGGAAGCGGAGCGCATGCTCGACGATGTGCGTCTGCAAATTGGCCAGTTTCGTCAGGCGCTGTGTGTCAACGGGTGCTGCGGACTGAGTTCCAGTTCCGGGAGTGACGGTATCGGAATCTCTCTCATCATCTCGTCGTTTGCGCTTCTTCCCACGAGTCTCGGTCTTTTTTGACTTCTCAGGCGAGGCTGGCAGAACCAGCTGGGGCACATCGTCTCGACCAATGATGCCGCTTCCAGAACAACTGGGGTCGAGGAGCAATCCAGAGACCCGTTCAAAGCGCGAGTCGGTCGGATCCAATGCCAGGAAATCCTGCCCAGCAAGCACGGTCACGGTCTTGTCTGCATCTGCCAAAGAGACCATCTTCTGGAGCGTCTTCGATCGGGTGGGCGATGCGTCCATGGAGAAAATGACGGGTCCCTTGCCGGGCTGGCGAGATAAAAGCGAAGCAAGATGGGTGGTTTTGTTCCCCGGTGCAGCACAGCCGTCGATGAGATCACCCTCCCATTGCGTACATGTATCCCGGTCACCTAGGAGGAGGTATGCAGGGAAACAGGACGCCTTGTCCTGAAGGATGAGTTCACCTTGCTTGTAGGCGGGGGAGGATGAGAGGTCGATGCCCGGCGAGACTGCGACAAGATCAGGCACATTGACATCGACGTACAGCTGGTGCTGGCCCTCTGCCAATTGTGCCAGGCTGTCAACTCTTTCGTAGGAAGCAAATGTAGACTGAAGCTGGGCATCGAGAGTCGTCTTGACATTATTGATGCGCACCCATCGCGGATACAAAGCCTCGGAGACAGATCCACCTGCGGCTTTTTTCTCACGCAGAACTGCGGCTTGGAGGTCGTCCAGAGAAACGCAAGCGCGGCGCACACGAGCCTTTGTGAATTCACCCTTGAGGCGGACCTTGTGCCTCTCGACCGCCTGCCGAAGAGGATGGGAGGCCGGGGCAGCGATGCCATTCTTGGACAAGAGATGGTCATGGACGAGGAGAAGCGCGAGCAAGGGCGTCAACTATGTCTCCGCGACATGGTTCGCCTTGGTTAGTTAGCATCCGACGGAGGAGGAAGTCAGTGCCGGGCCACACAACTCACCTTGGGTTCCAGCGCGAGAATGCCGGCATTCTCGATGACTTCTTTGAGCAGGACATCCCACTTGGAGGCCTCGGTGATGAGGGCGAAGACCTGGGCGGGCGACGACTTGAGGGTCTTGGAGTTGTAGATGCGCGATTTGAAGGAGCCGCCGGTGGAGGCAGGGGTTGTCAGGACGGAGACAGCATCATAGTAGAGGGACATCGTACCTCCTACCTCAATACGAGATTGATGAAGTATTCCCGTACGGAGTAGTGGATTAGGGACATGTGCTTGTCGAAAACTTTTGGAGGCGGTGGCAGTTGCAGGGCGATGATTGGCTGGCCTCTCACCGATCACGACACCGCTTTCCTGCCAGATTTACTGCTTATCGATCTGCTACGTGATTGGCTGGATCCGTAGAGTATCTGGTGGGGTCTGCGCCCTTTGGAGGACATTCAGTATACAGTCAAGTAGATTAGCAGCAAGATTTCTTCAATGATAGTTAAATAATATAATTGTTCTACAGTGTTGTCTCCTATCGAATTGAGCAATTAACCCCATTGGTGACTGCGATAACTTATATCAGAGGCTTGGTCTTCCCCTCTTCATCGATTGGAAATTCGACATATACTTGTTGTCTGGCTCCACGAGACGATACAGATTCAATAACCAAACAAAAGGAACAGAGAAAAAGAAGCAAAGAAAAAGACAACTGGCCAACAAAAGAAAATGGCACCAGCACCACCAGCAGCAGCAGAAGCAGCAGCATCCAAACCAGCCTTCACCTTCACCACCAAACTGCAACCCCCACCAATACTATCGCACTCACCATCAGCACCATCATCATCGCCAGATGGCAGCAGCAACAACAAGAACAGCCCCAGCTCCATCATCCTCGAATACCCAACACCATCCAACCCCCGACCAAGCACCAATCCAGCGATATTCACCGACGCCATGATCGTGCGCGACAAAGTCTTTGTGCAGGAGCAAGGCTGTTCCGCCGAGGCAGAGATCGACGCCGACGATGCACGGAGTTGGCACTGGGTTGTGTACGCGAGTCCTGATACTGATAATAATAATAATAATGCTGAGGCAAATATGCCAGTGGCAGTAATCCGCCTCGTCCCCCCACCGCACGCACCGCACGAAACACTACACAATCCCGACCTCGCAGAATCAGAATCACTACCGAAATACGACCTTCACCACGAGCCCTACATCAAGATCACGCGCGTGGCGGTACTTTTCGAATTCCGGGGTTATGGACTCTGTCGAATGCTGATGGAGACGGTGCACGAGTGGGCTGCACAGCATGCGGAGGAGATCAATACCTTGTATGAGCGGGAAGTATCGAATTCGCAGTCACAGCAGGATGTGTCTACGAAAGGATGGACCGGTCTCGTCATCATCCATGCTCAGGTCCAGGTCGAGAGGATGTATCGGCGGTTTGGGTACGAGACGGACTTGTCGATGGGGACGTGGGAGGAGGAGGGGATAAAGCATGTGGGGATGTTTAAGCGGTTGGAGGTGGTTACACGTGCGTAGTAGATAGATAAGATAGAGGATATTTTTTTTTGCTTCTACTGGAGAGGCTAGACAGACTGCGATAGTTGGATATACCTAGACGGATAGAACAATTCTACAATTCCATGACGAATTACCATAACCAAGGACAACGCACATTTAATCGACCAGGGTATTCATTATTAAAAGCTAGCGTAGCATAACCATGCATGCCATCTCGCTTCAGCGACTCCCAGGCCAGGTATCATATCGACCATTGGGTAAGACCACCGAATCAAGACAGCAGAGAAGAAGAAAAAAAAAAGAAGAAGACAAACCCAGCGAATCACAAACCAGGTCTATCAGGACACCACCCATGATGCGCCGGTATGAAACAATAATGACAACCCGTCAAGAAAAAAGCAAACAAAACAATGACCCACCCGGGTAATCCGAAACTCCAGGAAAATGACCACAGATCAGAACGAAAACATGTATCGCGCCGACGCCTCCGTCTAGAAAAGATGGCAAGACAGAAAAAAAAAAGAGGCAGCAGCAGATCAAGTCTAGAAGACCGCCAGAACCAAATGACCGAAGAGAGAATTAAAAGCAGTAGTACAACACGCTCGCACAACGAAGGGGGAATCACGAAGAAATGCAAGCGAAACCGTGCCTCCCCAGAGAGCAAAGAGAAAGATCTTTCATACAAGAGAAAAAAAAAATCCACAGTGAATCCACGCCAGTAGGCTTTAGCTTAGAAAGTACTCCAGTTCCAGTCGCGCGGCACACTGCTGGCGACCGGATCGAGGGTTTGATTGTCGCTCGCCGAGTCGCTCGTCTGCGACTGGCTGGACGTGTCCGAGATGGACAGGGTTGCCTTGAGGTCATCACTCGAAATGGTACCGTCCTTCCGCGCGTCTAGCATGCTCTGAATCCGGCTGATACCGGCAGCGCGCGACTCCTCCCAGCGCTGGTAGGCTTGCCAACACAGGTCGCAGGCCCGCGACGGGGTTCCGTCTGGATGGAAGCGGGCATCCTGATCCAGGGGGACCACGTGGGGAGTGTGAGCCGCACAGAAGACATGGCCGCAATGGCGGCAGTGATGGCGACGGAGGAAGAGGCCAAAGAAGGCGCGGCAGGTGGGTGAGTCACAGGTCTGGGAAGCCGAGTCGGCCTGGAGATTGGAGATGGGTTGTCAGCTCGTTGTCATGCGGACTTGATATCCACTGCGGGGGCAGGAATGCAGGAACGGGACAATGCAGATGCTAGACTACTGGACAAAGGACGCAACTAAAACAAAACAAAAAGAAAAAAAAAGCAATTGGGTAAATATTGTTGGAATGGGGCAAACAATGAAAGGCTGTTGGAAGGCTGTCTGGAAGGCTGGGGAGTGGGTTATCATGCGAGGAGGTAAAGTTTGCAGTAACGAAACGACAGACGCTGCCACTCGAGCACGTAATAGGCGAGAAAAATGGCTCACACGACAGAACAGGCCAGGGAGTAAGAACTATAAATGAGAGCATCCCCCGCAGGTTTTGTGATATTTTTCGCAATCTCTCCTGCAACGCAGATGGACTCACCTTCCAGTGGTCGCGTTTTGGAGCACCCGTCACCTCGCCCAGATGCTCTTCTCGCATCCACGCATCCTCGGCCAGCTTGCTGATTGCGCTCTTGGTCGACTCGCTGGTCACCTGACGGCTCATGGCGGCAGAGGAGGAATCGCACTCGTTCAGACTGTCGAGAGAGCCATGCACGCTGCGAGGAGGAGTGGGGGGCGCAGGCTTCTGCGGGCGCTCGGTCGGGCGCAGGGCAGCAGGCACGTAGAGAGGCGTCTTGGGCGGGCGGATCTGGCGCGATTGCAGCGGCAGTTGGTAGCCAGCGGCGGTGGTCATGCGAGGAGAGGTGGGCGAGTTGTTGGCGGGCGTGTTGGTGGCGGAGGTGTTGGGAGTAGGATGGCCATAGACAGAGATCTGGCCGGCAGCGGTGGTGGTGGTGATGGTCTGGGTGGGGGTTGTCGTGTGCGTGGCCATTTGGGGGTATCACAACAGCGTCGAGGGCGGGCTGCTATCTATCTTATCGTCCCAGCCGGACGGCAGACAGGGGAGAGAAGAAGAGGAGCGAGGGAGGAGGAGGAGAGGAGAAGAGGAGAGGAGATCGGGCGAGAGGAGAGGACTGCAAGTCTGCTCAGCGAACAGGCTTCCCCCTCGGGCAGGTGACGGCGATGGTTAGTTATTTCGGGGGCGCTTGGTTAGGGGAGCTGGGGGAGTTTGGAACGCCTGGAGCAGCCCACGAGCGGAAAGTCAACCGCCAGTGGGCCAGCAGCCGTTGCAACGCTGGATCCCGAGGCAATAGAGTTGGCTGATGACGAGCACACCCGTGGCAAGGTCTCTAGGAATGAATTATGAGACTGGCAAGAAGACACCAGATGACGAGGACGATGTGTTTGTTCACAGATGCAGCGGACGATCGCCGACAATATGGGGGCGGAAGAACGATGTGCCAGCACCAAAATAGCGCTGGTCCTAGATTCTCTTCACCGTAACAATCGCTACTATTATTTCCCAGGAGAAAGAGTATTAATATTAATCCTGTTATGATTCTGCTATGCCTACGAGGGATGCCAAGCCAGCATTCCCACTGGATCTGGAGGCATGAAGCGAATCGATTGACCGCAAGTCGTAGCCAGGCAACACAGCATCTGCGTCCAGCGGGAGCTGCGAAGATACAAGTGCTTGTCTGCAGTCATCAAGCCATCATCTGGACGATCAAGCTCTGCGTTGGCCACTCATCGACGTCAACCACCTCCGACGGCACGGCAAATGCCCGCCTCGAGCATCCAGTCTCTCGGGAACGAGGCGACGGCTATGAGTATAACCAATCATCCGTCTGGGCTTACTTTCTCCAAGAAACCGTGTGAGCATACTATCCGTGGCATGTGAAGGTGAGAGATCCCTACTCCGACTGCCACGGTTGACCGCTGTTTTCAAAGCATCTCATCTGCAGACATCCTCGACCTGTGCTCGTCAGCCTCGGCGTTTCTTCATGGCCAGCATGACAGCTTTCCTGATTCGGCGCGCGCGTCCCCAACCTGCCCCATCCGACCCCCGTTTTGCCGTCGAATACCGTGAAGTATACATGGCGGGTGCTGATGTCGGGACCTCCGGGAGCATTGAAAATTTGAAATTGACTGGCCCAGAGTTTCTTTGTTCCTCACGGCCAGCCTCGTGGCAGTGGCCGCCGACGATCTGTCCCGAAAGATTTTGTCTTCTCGGGCGCCACCCGATCCGTCGCCAGGCTCAGCCCTTTCGCCCGAGTCGTGAACACTTTGACACTAGATCTCGATCTTGATATCGATAATCGCCTCGTCGATGGCTTTTATCTTTTATCAGCCGCAGCTATCATTATCTTGCCGCTATCTGTCTATCGATCTGTCTATCTAGCCGCTCGTCTGCAGTATTCTTCTCCTCTGCCGATGATTTCTCTCCGGCTGCCCGACCCGGTGGTTCTCTCCCTGCCACTAGTCCCGAAACGGTGTATTGCTTATCGCGGGCTGCTCATTGGTGGATTAGTCCTTGCCAGACGGCGATTGGCCAGTCCCGCCGGAAGAACGGCGGAGCGCCGTTTCGAGCCGCTGGCCAATCAGATCTGGTGGATTTGAATCCAGTCCCAACGGGGCGGTCTTGGCGTCCTGCCGCATGAGGAAGGACTTCTCCGCGGGCAGACTGGGGACTGTACGGAGTATAATTATCACCATCAGGTTGATTCTTTACTCCGTATTCTCTGAAGTTGAAGGCAGACCTTCACCCTCGCTAATAGCCTAATTACGCACAATGTACTCCGTAACAGGCCCCAGAATCCTTCCCTACTGTGGTACCTACCTAAGGTAGGTAACTAAGTTGCAGAGTTATGTAATAACCTTCCCACGATCCAATCCTCCCAAACTGAAACTTGAAACAACGACAAAAACAAAGTTTGACGAATTTTCTTCTAGAAGCCTTACCTATGGAGACCGTTACGCTAGACATATCATTATCCGCTCCAATCGCATTCCATTCCATTTATTCCATTTGGAGAGGCAAATTCCGTCCCGACCTTCCAATAATATAGGTACGGAGTACTCCGTAATAATCATTAATTCAATTCCGATTTCCGAGGTCTGGCACGAAGTTTCCTTTCCGTCTGGTTTTATTATTACGGAGTATTAGTTTTATGAGGATTATTATTATTAGTTTTATCATTATTATGACTAGTATTATGAGTAGTATATTACTCTCCTCTCACAGAGGAGGCTAGGCTAGACTATGAATAGTAGTAGTAACACTACTTACAGCTGTACAGAGTAGTAGTATTGCTACAGTAGCACTTCCCTGGGGTTGCCAGTTCTTAAAAAAAAGGTTTCCCAATTATTCATGGACAAATATTATTATTTCATCCAACTTGTATAGCTATTATTTATTTGGCTAACAGGTATTAGTTTGGATGCAATTACCCGCGGGATGAAGGCCTGACTGTCACGATCGAATCTGGCATTGAATTGGATCTTCGTGGTTCCTACTGCTTGATATGTTGAAAACTATTTGTCAAACAAACTGGGGCACAAAAGAAAAACCTAGGTTATCTAGTGAACCCGTAGTATGATTGACAGCTACCAGGTCGACACATACTGTACAGTACATGTACATAGTGCTACAGCTCGACACTCCTGGTTTCTTTTCTTTAGCACTTTCTGCAATTTGATTCATATTGTATAAGTGGTAATCTAATAAACAGAGAGTGTAGGGGGAAAAAAAAAGAACAAAAATATTAGCATTGAGAAGATAATGACAAGATACACGTACTCTGTATACATTGTTCATTGATGTTGCACTCCCATTGGCCAATGTGGTTGTAGTTAGTTAACGTAATCAATCATCGAGCGAAACACCCCACCAAACTACGCGACGCGCTCATCAACTTCAACCACCAAAATGCCACGCAAAACAGCAGATTCAGCAGTTCATCAAGAGGGCCGTATCTTGCTTGCAATTAAAGCTTTCAATGATGGTCAATTTAAAAGCATACAGGCTGCTGCACAGGCATATAATGTGCCACATCCAACACTCTACCACCGCCTACGCGGGCGTACTGCACGCGTA
>NW_013563303.1:0-68672 GCF_000968595.1 Rasamsonia emersonii CBS 393.64
GATTTATTTATGTCGTTGGATAATTAAATTACTTTTTCCAACGGAATGGATGTCATCAGATGAGATGACGTCGAGACTACGTTGAGCATAACTTAGTAAGAATCCTCGGCTGCAACCCCCTTCACCCTCTTATAGTGGTGAAATTTCTCTCTGTTTTGACATGGTAAAGGAGGGAAAATACATTTTTTTTCCAAAGTCCTTATATGTAAAGCCCAGCGAAGCCGTATATTATATTAGCTGCTTGCACTCCCAAAAGCATTATTATAGAGAGGGTGTATGTATGTATGTATAGAGTAGATGAAGAAAATCAACTTTAGAGTTCATGTAGCTTTCAGTTTTTCTAACAAACAGAAAAAAAAATGTCAGATCCAACATATGTTCAATAGCATAGGAATTAATTGACTCTCCACAGACAACTAACTTACTGTGTTCATTTAAATCCGACCGATAATAATTATGTCAAACAAACTGGGGCACAAAAGAAAAACCTAGGTTATCTAGTGAACCCCTAGTATGAATGATAGCTTCCAGGTTGACATTATCGTGCAAAAAAAAAAGACTTCATTTCGTCGAGCAGATAGATCGACGGACCGCTTTTCACCCGTATGTTACCCGTATCAAATTGCATGATGTTGATGTCTTACAGATCAGCACCTGCACCATCCTATCCTGAGTTTGTCGACAGCTGTCGGGTCGGAGGGGGCCTGAATGCTCTTATAGAATACAGCAAACCATGCCATGTCTATGTGAGTCATGTGAGCTAATAGCAAAAACTAATTAACAGGTACTGTAGGCAGGATTCGAACCATGGGATCTTCCAGTATTTGTTTGGGGGCGTTTCGCATTGTGGTCAACCCGTAGTACGCTTAAGAGCATCCATAGTTTGGCGACCTCTTCGGGGGCAGTATAATATAATGATTCTGTGAAAATATCTGTTCGTTGTTGTCGGAAATCAAAGTAAAAGTAACAGGTCTTCCGATAAACCAAATCAATGAAAAAGGCATTTTTGTTCCTCGACTTGATTATCTAGAGCAACTTGACGACGAGCTTGATCGATGTGGCCTTAGGAAAACCAGGGCTAAAAAGAAAAAAAAATTGAGGTGTTTCCTCGGTTGAACTCATTCTGGACAAGTTCATAGTGATTCTTCATTGTTTCATCTTGATCTTTCGGAAAGCTCCTGCAGCTGCGAATCGTAAAGCGCTCGCCGCGTGCGGACGAGATAGATCTAGGGCTTTGAGGTCCCATCGAATGTCGACTTAATTAACTATTCGGTCTGCGGAATCGACGAAATCGTAATAGGGTTTCTTCGTACTCGGTCTCATGAAGACTGGTTCGTTGGCGATGTGAACACGGGTTTGAGATCCTAAAATGTTGGACCATTGCGGAGGTTTCTCGCAGTTTTCAGGAGGAAGGTCTCTCTCTTTTCCTCCCGAAGCCCCAGAGAACAAGCTCGGGTGATGGGACAGCTGTCCAAAGGTGGGAAAGAGGAAAAAGGGTAGCGTGTAAGCAATAAGGCATAGGGGAGAATTTACCTGTATGGTAAGCGAGCTATCCCGATTCGAAATTTGCGTCACTAGGTCGAGTCCTGATCCCGTGTCAGTGAATTCGGCCTTAAGAGTGATATGACATGAAAGTCTTATGGAGGGTGATTGAGGTGCCGGTGAATGGACATGGCCTGGCCCCCCAGGGTGTTTTAATACCAGGTTAAAAATATCTTCTATCTAACCCATGTAAATCAAAAATGGCACTATCTTTGGTGGATTTGGTTCATATTAACTATAACGTACTTATAACTGGTTCAAGGAGACTGATATTTGGTCTAATATTAAACGAAAAATTATTAGGGCAATACCTACTAAATGTATATACCACTAAGAGACATAAGTTGACCCTACAGGGCTCTATAAACCGTGTTAGACAGCAGAAATATAGACAAAGCAATAGAGAGAGAGAGCAAACACAATAAAATAAGAGAATCGGAATAAGGCAGGTCACAAATAAAATACATTCAAAAGGGTAAGGAATTAGACTGGCAAACTAGAAGTTATCTACCTGGTAAATCGCCGCCAAAATGCGTGGTCTTTGACACCAACCAGATCACATAATATTAATAGAGGTCGTTTTTAACCTTCTAGAGCATTGCTTTAGATATTTATAGCCTTCCTCCTTACTTTTATTTTTGGTTATTTAGCTTATACTAGCTCATGTAGAGAGCCCTATCCCTAATTTCATTATGGCCGGTCAGTTACGAATAATCACAGTACATCGTAGGTCGAGTAGGGTAGAAGCCACGTACGAACAGCTACTGAGATTTCGAGTGAAAGTAGGTCGTCTGCAGTTTCACACGCGCCACAATTATATTATGCACATGGATTAGCCATTTGCGAAGCTAATATGATTCCAGAATTGGCAGCTGTCAGTCTACTCCGGAAGCATCAACATGCCAGCATGCTAATTCTTATCCTCCAAAAGAACCTCTGGTTAAGCTAATCTGGGTGAAGTGGCGAGATACTGGTAATCTGAGCTATTGTCTATATTGTGGGTTTCAATCCTCAGACGAGTTCTAATCGTTAGTCTTTTCCCACCCGTATCAAGTATGCAGCCTTCCAGGCAGGAGGACAACAGTAGGCAACAATGTGCACACACTTCCAAGGTTGCATTAGCGTGCCCTCTCTCTGCTGGATGCTTGCTTCGATGACATGCTACCTACCTAGGTACTTTATTCTCGATTCTTTTCACTCACACTCTTCCATTACCTCCCCTTTCCCTCCTACCTCATCCCTGCACGTCTGCACTCGCCAGAGCCCAACTCTGTAAGCGCAGACCCTTTATCTGTCCATTCCATTCGAGTCGTCCAGAATGAGCCAATCCAGAGTCATCACCATCCAGAATGAAAATTATGAGCTCAAAACGCTCATATCAGAGCGAGTCACTTACGAGATAGACGACCGCACAGAGGTCTACTCAGGCCTAAGACAACGGGACGCAAGACCCGTGATTCTCAAGCTTCGTTACCAGTAAGAATAAGACAATCTCATTCTCTATCTGTTATCCCTATTAAAAAAAATAAAAACAGAAGACCGCCTCAACCCAACGACGATCCCGCAGACACCGCCGCCATAGTTTACAGTGGAAAAAAAAGACTTTCGGAACGAAGTTCACTGTCTACGGGCATGTCAGATGTCGCAAGTGCCGGTCTACTACGGACACGAGGAGCTGGTCCAGGGCAATTACGATAAGTATCCTGGAGGATACTTGCATGCGTTGGTTATGTCGAGGGTTCCTGCGTCGCCGATTACGGAGATGATACTGAGTCCGGCTGAAGCGGTGCTTGTGGAGAGGCAGCTTGCTGAGATTTTTGAGTGAGTTTAGCACCACCCTCCTTCTTGATATAAATATATTGTTGTATTACGAGGTCCCGCTAATACGAGTCCCATCTCATTGTATGTACAAGGGAAATGCGTCTCCGAGGCTTCGAAGCTGGCGACCCTGAAACAGAACATGTCTTTTTTGATCGAGCGACTCGTCGAACGTATATCCCCCCCACCCCCTCTTTTTCATATCTATATATACACATGCTGAACAACAACCAAATCTAGTTATTTCATTGGAATATCAGGAGTACTCGAAGGGCAAGCTAACGCAGGACAGCCTATCGACTCATCCTCGTTTATGGTGAAATCTTTCTGTGTTAGTTCAAGGAGGTACCCTTAATTAAGGCGATATTTTGTTTTCTTTTCATGAGGCAGTTAACTTGGTAGAAATTCATATTGCTGAAGGGAAACAATTCCCCAGGCTCAACAAACGAACTTCAGGATCGTTGAGTAATATATTACCTATCAATCATTGTGTAAACTTGACCATGTTACAAAAAAAATACAAGTTTGGAAACGACAGGGTTAATTAATTAGGTGACTAGTAATAAGGCCGCATTAAGAGGGAGGACACGGTGAGGACACGGGTGAGGACATGGTGAGGATAGAGGGTGAGACAGAGCAGCAGGTCTCGTGAACGAATCCGCATCTCCTCATAGATACCTAGGTAGGTAGGTACGTGGGCTCATACCACTTCTATGGCATATCGAGGTTTGATGATGTAGGTAGGTAGGTTAACCACGTTCGGTAATGGGGGTCACTTGGATGATATGGGATAAGTAGAGCATTCGGACACGAAATATACTCTGGATTTACTAATCGATCATAACAATTTCATTTCAAGCATAAATCGTCTCATGACATGAATGTACCATCCATATACAATCCAAGCTAGCATAAAAAGCACGATGCTACCCTTCATTACTCGTAAATCATAACATATACGTACCTACCCACGTACGTACTACGTATGTACGGAGTAGATAGGCTAGTCCAGCCTCTGGCCGTAGACAACATGGCTAAACTTGTCAGTAATTATTCGTATACGTCGACGGCGGCACTCACAGATTGTGCATCATATGGACACTCCGATCCTTTGCGTCTTTCCTGACCAGTGCCAGGAAGACTTGCACCTCTTCAATGCTCCAGCCAAGGACGTTGGTGAATGTCGACACGCTGAAGGCTTCCAGGCCCTCGAGGAATTGGAGCATGTTGAGCGCGCCAATTTCTTTCTGCAGGAATAATATCAGTCTGAGAACAATAACAGCCAGTGGGTGAGAAAGCAAGGCAAACCATCTTCGGATCCTTCGGCCACGTCCCCAGCGGAAGGGGGATGACTTTGTGATGGACGTTCTTGAAGCCCGCTTCTTCTGCCCATCGCTTCAGATGCACCCCTATCGTGATAGGCCGGTTGACCCGGTCGCAGGCTTCACGAAGCAACTCGTACATGCGGTTGACGTTGTTTCCTTCCTTCAACGAGCCGTCTTCAGAGTAGTTGACCAGGTGAAAGTCCTGGAACTCGACCCAGCCTCCGATTTTGGTTTGTCTGGTCCCAAAGGGTTAGT
The DNA here is from genome assembly GCF_000968595.1 of Rasamsonia emersonii CBS 393.64. NCBI lineage: Eukaryota > Fungi > Ascomycota > Eurotiomycetes > Eurotiales > Trichocomaceae > Rasamsonia > Rasamsonia emersonii. The sequence continues at coordinate 4,941 of NW_013563303.1, forward strand.
ATTACTCTGTCCTGCTCTGGTCCTTGGGATGGAGACGCACTTGTAAGCCTGCTGGAACAGCCTTGGCCAGTCTTGGATGGAGCCGCACATGTACCGGGAATGGATGAAATCGAATGGTTTTCGGTCGGGCCATTCGGCCTCGACGTCGTCGACTTCAAACACTACGTTTGGAGGGACCCTGTGACTAGCTTAGTTGCTGTCGGATACAAGATGCTCTGTGCAAGACGAACCACTGCGGCTGAATCGGGCTGAGATCGTTGCCCAGAACCTGAGACGTCAGCTATGGCATAAAATGGAGAGACAGGGAAACTCACCAATTCCGCGGAAGGGAATTCATCCGCTACATGAAATCAGTCAATTCGTTTTCTCTAAATGATAATGATGCGGCAAAAAAGAATGCTCCCCAAAAGACAGCTTAAGCTTACCCATTTCAATCGCCCAAATGCCCGTCCCCGTCCCAATATCCAAGATGCGCAACGGCCCCTCCCGCTGAATCGGAGCGAGAAACAACTTGCCGCCGAGCGCGAGCTTGAAGATATGGTGGAACATGTCCAGACGGTCCTGCTCCTGCTCGTCGTTGGGGAACTTGTAGCCTGACATCATTCAGTCAACCCCGTGAGCATCGCATGCGCAAAGGCGACTATTTCGCCTGGCTGATTGACTTACTTCCCTCCTTGTAGCTGTGAAAGCGCCGGCCATGCTGCCACTGGTAGTTGGTCACGCTCGAGCTCAGCGAGGTGGCATAGCTCTGTCTGCGGATGCTCAGTCCTTTATCCACCATATCCATGATATCATTGACTAGCGCGAGGAAACATACAGCTCAGACCCATACGCCTCGTCATCCTCTTCTTCAGGGAGCTGCACAGTCCCTTATCATCAGCCAAGGTGATCAGTTAGAGGCAGGAGATATAACCCTACATTCTGATCGACTGGAACCAGAGTCTCGTGCGCTTGCTCGTCGTTCGTCATGGCTGTCCTGCGACTGCTGCGTGCTGGCAGATGGAGTTGGAGGCGACGTCGTGGGCCTCAACAGGCACGTCGCTTAACAGTCTTCACGGTAGGGGACGGCCCGATCCATTTCCACGACCTTGAGGCGAGCTTCCAGGAGTTCAGAGCTGACGAATGTGGAGGTTAGAGTTCGACGATTCGCCATCGCTGGTGCCAGGCGCAAAGATGGGACGTTGGACGCGCAAGACGAGTGGCGCGGCTGCTCGACCGGCGCCGTTAGTAACGTTAGTTCTGCACGCCGTGGGTCCGAGGCAATGTCCACGGGCGCCCTCGCTGCATCAACGCCTGCAAGGCATGGCTAGGCTCGACCCCGCCTGTTCGTCTATCACTAATGTCGCTAGTCCGCATGTCGAATGTCTTTGTGCCCCTCCTGCCACTCTGTATACTCCGTACAACCCACCTGGAGTTTCTTGACGCCTCGTAGTCGATAGCCTGGTCTGCTTACCCGCTTTCGTCCAGGTAGTATATTGTATATCGTATTGTATACAATGACTAACACGCTTCTTGACCTCGCAGCGCAGATCTCCAGCGCTGCCAAAGTGGTCAACGACTTTCTCGTATCGAATGGCCATCCGCAGCCCTCGTTCGACGTCGATGGGCCTCCGACGTTTCCCTCTGCGCCAGCAGAGGTAGTGAACGCCCGTCGCCAGCTCCTGGACGCTTCCCAGGCCATCTTCGATTTGATGTTCAGCCCCGCAGAGCATCTGCGGTGGCTCGCCTGTAGGGTATACTCGCCTTGTTCTGATCATCTGGTTGATATGATTTGACCATCTCAGTACCATGACATGTCCAGCCTCCGCTGGATCTACCACTTCAACATCGCTGCCTCCGTGCCACTTGATCGCGCAGTCCCTTTCTCAGAGGTTGCGGCCACGGCGGGCGTCGATGAGGATCGCTTGAAACGCATCCTCCGGCACGCCATGACCAACCGGCTGTTCTGCGAACCTGAGCCAGGCCTCGTCGCCCACACCGCTGCATCGGCCTTGCTGGTCCGTTCCCCAGCGTTGAACGACTGGGTCGGATACACGACCGAGGAGACCTACCCGGCGTCCGCGAAGCTTGTCGAGGCATACGAGAAATTCGGCACGAGTCAGAAGCCTAATGAGTCCGCATACAACATCGCCTTTGACACCGATGAGCCGATGTTTGTCCATCTCACAAAGTTCCCGGAGCGCGAGAGACGGTTTGCGAACACGATGGTCGAGATGACTTCGACTGAGGGGTATGGCACTCACCACCTGGTGAACGGATACCCGTGGGAGGAGCTTGGAAAGGCGACTGTCGTAGATGTACGTTCAGCCTTCGTGACTCATGATTTTGGATTTGGACTCGATATCTGTCCATGACAGAATGAGAAATGAACTTCGATTCTGCCATGAATCAAGTTAGCACGCTCACATCACCTGGGCTTATCTAGGTCGGCGGCTCAACCGGACACGCCTCTATCGCCATTGCAGAAAAAGCTCGAGATGCGACGTTCGTCATCCAGGACCTCGCGACAGTGGTTGAACAGGGCAAGAAATCACTTCCAGAAGGCCTGAAATCCCGCTTCACGTTCCAAGAACACGACTTCTTCACGCCGCAACCAGTGGTCGGTGACGTCTACCTGCTGCGATTCATCCTGCACGACCATCCGGACGCGGTTGCAACGCAGATCGTGAAAAACCTGGTTCCGGCGTTGAGGAAAGGTTCTCGCATTATCATCAACGACGGCGTCCTTCCCGAGCCCAATACGCTTCCTAGGGTTGAAGAAAGGATTGCAAGGTGAGAGAAAACAAGATTCCCACATTTATTCGCAATAGAAAGGACCATACAGGAAGAATGCTGACTCCTCTGCAGGATCATGGACCTCGAGATGATGACGACTTTTAATGCACGAGAGCGACCGCTGGCTGACTGGGTCAAGCTTTGTTCAGATGCGGATCCCCGGTTGAAACTGCGTCGTGTTTCGAAGCCAGAAGGGAGTGTCATGTCTATTCTGGAGTTTGTTTTCGACGCTGACTGAACGGTTGGTCTGATATTTTCTGTCACTTCGTCCCCATCGTCATAGGACTCCAATCGATGGCTGATAAATTTCTGATCTAAAACCTTTGTTAACGAGTGATGATCGGTTTACTGCTTTTAGCATCCAGTTATCTATACCAGACGGTGCATATATACTCTGAAGATATAATTGGATTGAAGGAGAGACATCACACCTAATGAATCGGATTTTGAGCTGTATGCATGTGGACCATTTCATGGCCCTGACATAAACTACTCAGTCAAGACGACTATCTTCCCCTCGGCCGTACCCTCGTCCATGCATCGATGCGCCTCGACAATCTGGTCCATCCGAAAGACCTTGCCCACCTTGATCCTGAGCTGACCGGCCTCGATCTGCCGCACCAGCGACTCCATTGGCGTGGCCATGAACTCGGCCACCCCTCCGGTGTATGTGGTCAGCCGGGTCGCGGCCGGGATATATTCCATCGGACTGAACTCGTTGATGACCCAGGAGTTGCCCACGATGCCTGTCATGCAGACGATGCCACCGCGGCCGCCTCCGACGCAGCGCAGGGAGTCTTTCAGGGTCACAGTCCCGACCAGCTCGAGCACCTTGTCGAATTTTTCGACCTGTTTCTGCTCGATCTGTGCCGCAATCTCGCCGTCGTCAACGAAGAACAGGTCTGCCCCGTATTCACGGAGCATCGCCTCTCGCTGTGGCCGACGACTTGTCGCCGCGACCAATGCCCCATGGTTTTTGGCGATGACCAGGGCAGCCAGTCCGACAGAGGTCGTCCCTCCGCGGATCAGGAGTCTGTCACCTTTTTGGAGGGCGAGCGCCTTGAACAGCGAACCCCACGCCGTCTGCAGCATCTCTGGGAGCGCGCCCAGCACATCCCAGGATAGACGGGTCGGGGTCTTCAACGCCTGCACCTGGTTCGCGGGCACGCAGGTATACTCGGCATACCCGCCGTCGAACATGCGTCCCATGCCGCCCATGCAGGTCATGACGATCTCGCCCTGTTGGAACTCTCCGCCCGGCGCGGACTCGACAATCCCTGTCGCCTCGATGCCCAGGATGCGGGGGAACTGCACAGCGGGGGAGTGGCCCTGGCGGGTGAACATCTCGGAGCGGTTGAGCCCAAAGGCCTTGACGCGGATGAGGACCTGGCCGCGGTCTGGTTTGGGGATGTCTCGTTTTTCGAGCTCCAGGACCTCGGGGCCGCCGGGGTTGTGGATCACGACGGCGTTCATCGTTGCCATAGTATCAGTCTTGGTATTGACACTGGAATTCGGTGCTCTTGATGTCTAGTAGAAGTGTCTCTGGGTGATCTTGCTCTTGATTCTGGGAATCGATATCTCAGGCGTTGCAGCCAAGGAGCTCACAGAGGAGCAGACGTAATGGCCTCCCACTGATGCAGATGGGCATCGTCTTAAAACTGCAGGCACACAGACAGGAAACCAAGCCATTCTGCTCAGCTGTGATTATCAGTGCCTCTATACAACAGACGACTATGTAAGCAACATGTCATCGCCTGGTAATTAGTCAGGAACGCTCGTTGATCGAATAAGCCGGAGATAATGCTTATTGCCGGAGAGACAGAGAGATAAGGCAAGCGAGAGTTCAACTGTGACTGCCCTGCTAGGCGTTTCCTGTCCATTACAATACGTGTTTATGGACTGATCAGGATTGTGTCGTAGGGAACTCGAATTGACTCTGTTGTGTCATTGATAGGCATTCAGTTGGTATTCCGCCTCCCATCCAGCTTATGTAACTGGGACGACTGTTCTCGTTGGATTGTCTGCACCAGAATACTGACAATGGTAAGAGCTCACGATCATCTTCACGATGGTGAGAGTGATGCTAGGTGGGGTAGTTCAACCAGGCAAGGGTGCGAGAATCGAATTTAATTGCAGTGTGATGAGCATGAGATGGTCGTGCATCCTGCTAGAACTGATCTCCGCGGGGTGCGGGGAACCATCGAGCAATACCAGACAGAGAAGTCAATCCTCGAGCTTGCTGACACGAGCTGCCGTGCACTGCGAGCTAGATCCAATTGGCAATCGCAAATGCAGCTAATCATTTATTATCCTTGTTTTTTTTTTGTCTGCAAACGACCAGCACAGCAAGCAAACAGCCAGAGCAGTCACATGGTATGACGTATGCTGACTAGCGAGCCCTGGCGACTGCGAGCATGCCATCTTTTTCTTTATTCGCACATATTGACGCCTTATTCCGGGCTTCTCTCAGCCAGAATGTCAGTAATCATAAGAATAGACGACAAGGAAAGCTTTGTGTAACTATGGAGCATTCATTGATGACGATGCCGTTCCTGTCCTTGGATTAAAGATAGCTCCGCAGGGCTTCATTCCACGTTGTCAAGGAAATCCCAGCTGGTCACAGGATGTAATTAATATATAAAGCGAACGATCAATGGGAAGACCCCTGTACAATACTTTCGAGCTATATAAACCAGGTTTCCAGCCCCCTCGACGCCCTGTTGACCTTCGCGTAACCAGTCATTTTCTCCCCAGCATGTGCTTGTTGTCGATCGATTTCCCTTGGTTTCCATCGTCCTGAGGAGAACAGCAAGGCGACATCTGCCCCCAACTGCAACCCCAGCGTGACTGCACGCGCAGCCAGCTTCAGTGTTCAATAGACTTCATTGTCAAATTGTCGACGGGCCAAGTTCCAACGGGTCGAGTGGACCTGCCAACTCTCCCCGCAATCCAGTCCCGGGGTAGCAATCCCAGCGTGAGACACGCCCTCCACCGCATTCTGAGAGGGCTCTCTTTTACTTTCTTTTCTTCAACTTCTATTGTCCTTTTCTTACACTCGCTCGACTCTTTTGTTCATAGCCAAATTCCTGTTATTCTGCGCTTGTCACTTCTCCATGGCCAATGCGAATGGCTCCGATCCGCCCAAGCGCGACACGAGAAACCATGTCCTGTTCGAGGTAGCTACAGAAGTTGCAAATCGAGGTTCGATTCTTCCTCTGATCAATGCGATTCGGAGTCAGAAGAGGACATGCTAATTCTACGCGTGCAGTGGGAGGTATCTACTCCGTCCTCAAGTCCAAAGCCCCCGTCACGACCGTCGAATATGGTGAGCGATACACACTCATTGGGCCTCTCAACCGCGCCTCAGTACGTCATTTGCCCTAGTGTTCACGGAGAGACTGATCGTTGTGGCAGGCTGCCGTCGAGGTGGAAACCCTGACCCCGACCAATCCGCATCTGGTCGACACCATCGCGTCGATGAAGGAACGCGGCATTGACCTGATATACGGACGCTGGCTGATCGAAGGGGCTCCTCGAGTGCTCCTCATAGATACCGGAACAGGGTATCGCTACCTGGATGAGTGGAAGGGCGATTTGTGGAACGTCGCGGGCATTCCATCTCCCGCGAACGACCACGAAACCAATGAGGCCATTGTGTTTGGGTATCTGGTGGCCTGGTTTCTGGGAGAGGTGTGTACAGCCCTGACGTCTCGTATATGGCCTAACGGAGCGGTTGCAGTATATCTCCTACGACACGAAACGGGCCGTGGTGGCCCATTTCCATGAGTGGCTGGCAGGCGTTGCGCTGCCCTTGACGAAGAAGCGTCATATGGACCTGACAACCATCTTCACCACCCATGCCACCTTGCTGGGCCGCTATCTATGTGCCGGGTCAGTGGATTTCTACAACAATCTCCAGTACTTCGATGTCGACGCCGAGGCGGGCAAACGCGGCATCTACCACCGTTACTGCATCGAACGGGCTGCTGCCCACTCGGCCGATGTCTTCACTACCGTATCGCATATTACGGCCTTTGAGAGTGAGCATCTGCTGAAACGAAAGCCAGACGGTGTGTTGCCCAACGGTTTGAACGTGAAGAAGTTCTCCGCCATGCACGAATTCCAGAATCTCCATTCCCAGGCCAAGGAGAAGATCCATGACTTTGTCCGGGGCCATTTCTATGGCCATCTGGATTTTGATCTGAACAATACGCTGTATTTCTTCACCGCCGGCCGGTACGAATACCGCAATAAGGGGGTCGACATGTTCATCGAGTCGCTGGCCCGACTCAATCACCGCTTAAAGACCAGCGGATCCAAGACCACCGTGGTGGCCTTCATCATCATGCCCGCGCAAACCTCATCGCTCACCGTGGAGGCCCTGAAAGGCCAAGCGGTCGTCAAGTCGCTCCGGGAAACCTTGGAGAAGGTGGAGAAGAACATTGGCAGACGGCTCTTTGAACGATGCCTGGCCTGGAAGGAGGGAGACAACATGCCCGACGAGAAAGACCTCATCACCAACCAAGACCGTGTCTTGCTCCGTCGCCGTCTCTTTGCGCTTAAGCGACACAATCTGCCTCCCATCGTCACCCATAACATGGTCAATGACGCGGACGACCCCATTCTGAACCAGTTGCGTCGGGTCCAGCTTTTCAACCACCCGTCGGATCGAGTCAAAATCGTCTTCCACCCTGAATTCCTCAATTCAGCCAACCCGGTGTTGCCGCTCGACTACGAAGACTTTGTCCGTGGGACGCACCTGGGGGTATTCCCATCCTACTACGAGCCATGGGGCTATACTCCGGCCGAGTGCACCGTGATGGGGGTCCCCAGCATCACGACGAACCTCTCCGGGTTTGGCTGCTACATGGAAGATCTGATTGAGAATTCGTCCGACTACGGAATCTACATCGTGGACCGCCGGTTAAAGGGCGTGGATGATTCCGTCAACCAGCTCACCGACTTCATGTTCGACTTTGCGATAAAGAGCCGGCGGCAGCGCATCAACCAGCGGAATCGAACGGAGAGGCTGAGCGACCTTCTGGACTGGAAACGGATGGGCCTGGAATATGTCAAGGCTCGACAGCTCGCACTGAGACGAGGTATGCAGATCCTCGGTCAATCAATTGTACTGTACTTTTTTTTTTCCTCCCTATGCTAATGTCTCTTACCAGCGTATCCGACGTCATTCGACCCTGCGGAGGATTTCAATGATATCATTGGAGGCACTGCGCAGAAGATTGCACGTCCGCTTTCGATCCCGGGCTCTCCACGCGATCGCAGTGGCATGATGACTCCTGGCGACTTTGCTTCGTTGCAGGAGGGCCGCGAGGGGCTGAGCACGGAGGACTATATTGCCTGGAGGTTGCCGTAAGTCCAGCCGTACCAAAAAGCAGTGTACGTGTTAAGTGCACATATTAATGATTGCATAGGGAGGAAGAAGAACCAGATGAATACCCCTATCCGCTCACCTTGCGGACGAAGAAAGCGGGGGATCGGCCGCCGTCGCCGCTGGATATGATATCTTTGAACGGGAATTAGGTTGTGTTTTGCGACGTTTCCTGTCGCCGTGCTGGTCCGGACCACTCGACTAAATACCTCGTTGAATTAGGTTTGAGGTATCTGATCAGGCGAGCAGGTATAGCAAATACGTGTTCTTCGACGGGTACATGCGCATGTACTCTCTGTACTTGTAGTTGCGAGACTGTCGATTCTGCTTCATACCCTGTGTATTCGACTATCCATGTTTACTATCTATTTATCTATCTATCTATCATCTCTGATGTTGTATAATTCTAATAATTTATTATTGATACAGTCAAACGATGCACCCTTCCTTGCTTATAAACGTAGACAACAGCACTGTCAGAACTCTCTGAGAACTCTGACAAAGTCGGGTGTGGTGTGGCTTGGATCCACAGAATTATTGTTGCTAAGCAGATTCGGAGCCATCGGTGAGCAGGGAAGGACGACATCCACCCGGGTTTATCCTGAAGTCCACCTGAATTCAGTCCAACTGAAGACAGACGCCCAGTCTTGTTCATCCACAGAGATATTATTATGACTGCTTCATAAACAAACGTGTCCAATCGAAGTATTGACTTGGTTGTGTGTAATTGCGAGTTAGTAATATTCGTCCGCTGACTGATGACTTTACCGACGACGACCGACATCGGCAAGATGCGGATGACGATTTTCGTAAACTTGCCAACAAAACAAGATGATTCCAATGACAATTACCAAAGCAGAAAGCTTGTTATTTATTTCGGGTAAACGGCAGCTTGAGCCTGGTGCCCCGCTTTACGTCGGTATCGCTTATCGGTGTTTCGTGACCTGACGAGGGGTAAATGATTACTCACTACAGTGGTGCAATTATTTATTGATTATCTCTGCCCCTTCATCTTTGCTTTCTCTTTACTTTCTTCTTCTCAACACATCGCGTTGTTCTTTGTCTTCCTCCTTCGATATTATAAGCTAGTTGCACGCTGAACTCTACCTCTCTGCCTTACCAACGACTACTCCGATATTATCGTACGATAACGAACGAACGGTACGGCTCGAGACCAAACACAGGGGGAAAAAGAAAAAAAAAGCTGCGCAAGTCTGAAAGCAGGAAGTTGTCTGGGTTTCTATCACAATCAAGATGAATCCCGTCAAAGGGTCAAGGTATCGTAGAGTATATCCCGTCATTGCTCACGCATGACAGGTGCTCGATCTGGGGTTTCCTTGTTCGATGTGATTGTCATTCACCCTTCTGTTGGAAGATGGAGTGAATGAATGAATGAAGTGTTGCAGGTTCGGTCAAGAAGGGGAATGTCAGGCATGTGACATTTGTCTCTTCTGGTCGAGTTTGTAGCATGTCTCTATCGATCGCGTCTGCAGGGAAATTCCCGGTCGGGCTGAGATTATACTGTCATAACTTGATCCAGATAATACTGGCGAAAGGACATGCGTGGCTTTGACCCCCTCCCTCTCTTTTCTTGCTGTCTCTCTATCTCTCTCCCATACATAACTTCATGTCGAGAGAGAGAGGGAGGGACAGCTGATCATTGTGTCTGGTTTTGCTGACTGGGTTACAGAGCTGTTCCACTTGCTGGAATTGAAGAACAAATTCGCTGAAAATGTCGACTGACAAGATCACTTTTCTCACCAACTGGTAGTACTCACCTGCAGATTGTCACTTTTTCTAGCATAAACAATCCCAATCTTTTATCTTCATCTTCCCTCTACTCTCCCCAAAGGACACTGGCTGAGTCTTTGCAAGGCACGCCACCCCGTACCATGCCCCCCTCTACCTCGCTCATTCCAAGGGATACTTCAAGGACGAGGGCCTGAAAGTCGCCATCCTCGAGCCGAACGACCCCTCCGATGTGACGGAAATCATTGGCAGCGGCAAGGTCGACATGGGCTTCAAGGCCATGATCCACACGCTGGCCGTATGTGCAGCGCTCACGTTGAGAGAGTGTCGCTGGCTGACGATCGACAGGCCAAAGCGCGCAAGTTCCCCGTTACCTCGATCGGATCGCTTCTCGACGAGCCGTTCACCGGTGTTGTGTACCTCAAGGACAGCGGCATTACGTCCGACTTTCGCTCGCTCAAGGGCAAGCGGATCGGCTATGTTGGAGAGTTTGGCAAGGTTTGCGCTCGATCACAACAATATTGTAAATCTGTCTGGAATGCTGACAACCGTAGATTCAAATCGACGAGCTCACCAAGTACTACGGCATGACGGCCGACGACTACACGGCCGTGCGCTGCGGCATGAACGTCACCAAGGCGATCATCCGGGGCGAGATCGACGCCGGCATCGGCCTCGAGAACGTGCAGATGGTCGAGCTGGAGGAGTGGCTGGCGTCGCAGGACCGGCCGCGCGACGACGTGCAGATGCTGCGCATCGACCAGCTCGCGGAGCTGGGCTGCTGCTGCTTCTGCTCGATCCTGTACATCGCCAACGACAGCTTCCTGTCGGCGAACCGCGAGAAAGTGCAGAAGTTCCTGCGCGCCGTCAAGCGCGCGACCGACTACGTGCTCGCGGAGCCGCAGAAGGCGTACGAGGAGTACGTCGACGTCAAGCCCGCCATGGGCACGTCTGTCAACCGCAAGATCTTCGAGCGCTCCTTCGCCTACTTCAGCCGCGACTTGAAGAACGTTCGCCGCGACTGGGACAAGGTCACCAACTACGGCAAGCGTCTCGGTATCCTGGACGAGGGCTTCGTCCCCAACTACACCAACGAGTACCTGACCTGGCAGCTCGACGCCGAGTCGACCGACCCGCTGGGCGACCAGAAGCGCATGGCGGAGCTGCAGAAGCAGGTCGCGAAGGAGGGAGGCTTCCGGCGGTTGCAGGTTGCTACTGAGGCGTGAGCCAGAACCGTCTCTTTGATTTTAAGACACACACACACTCGTTCATAAGCTGCTGTGGCGGTATTCGACGCTATAGCATAGTCACTCCTTAGGCTAGCTATCAAAATGCGAAATTCCATTTGAGCAGTTCTATCAGTATTTGGCTTTTACAGTATACAGTACGAGTAAAGCAGTCAATAATTCCCAGAGTATTTATAGACTGGATTGAGATAGAAGTCACGGCCAAAAATTACTTAACCATACCAAAATATCTATGACCAGGTTATGCGGCTAATATTCGATTGATATTTGCCTAAATTTCCCATGCAGCAGGAAGTCCGTGCAGATGGTTGTTTGACGTCTTCCTTCCCCGGAGCAATCCCCGCGATTAAGCTCTCCTCCCCGACTGATACCCGCACAGAAGACATCTCGATCCCTCAGCTACTGCATCCTCACTTCACACCATTGGTGGAAATTCTCTCTTTAGAGCTCTTCTAGTTGTGTTTTCTTTCTCCAGAGTTCTCCAAGTGGAGGAGCTATAAAAACAGAAAAATGGCTCCCCCGTTACTGATCCCAACCTGTCGCAATCGCCATCACGATGGAGTAACAGTGCTGAACCTCCTGAAATGCAGCGAAAGGTGCTTCAAGGACATAATACCATGGACGTTTTTCTCGCTGCCCAGCTAGGCTGGGCATTGCAATTCCTGCTCTTCCTACATGTGCTTCTCATCTGCACGAGCACAGCTACAGCTACAGCAGCAGCTAAGATCAACCGCAAAGATGTCGTCTCGCGATTCAACCCAACCCGCCACGCAAGCTCCAACATCACGCCCATGCAGGTGGGAAACGGCAATTTCGCCTTCGGCGCCGACATCACCGGGCTGCAGACCTTCCTCCCCTTCGCGACGCTCTCGTCCTGGGGATGGCACAATGACTCGCTGCCCACCACGCCCGGGCAGACGTCGCCCGCCGACTTCACGGGTCTGGACTGGTGGACCCATGGCAGGCTCGTCAATTACGACCAGCCAAACCCCGCTGAGGCGGACATCTCGCAGTGGCTGATTGCGAATCCGCATCGCATCAATCTGGGCCGGATCGGACTGCACTTTGGGGGGCAAAATAATGTGACCGAGTCGGATCTGACGGACAAGAGTCAGACGCTGGATCTCTATTCTGGAACCATCACCTCCCGTTTCAGGATCAATGGCACCGCTGTCACTGTCTGGACGTGGGTCGATCCGCTGTCGGATACGGTTGCGGTGAAGATCGCTTCTGAGCTGCTGTCTCGGGGCCAGCTGGGAGTCTTCTTCGATTACCCGTATGCGACAGGCCAGAATAAATTCGAGGCACCGTTCGTCGGCGACTGGAACAATGTCTCCAGGCACGAGACGCAGCTGTCTGCGTTGCCGAAAGGCGGCGCGCAGATCAAGCATGTCCTGGACAACACCACGTACTACACTGCCATCCACTGGTCCGGAGAGGCCTCTATCACACCGGTGAATGGCACCCATCGCTACATCCTGCAGCCTGGTTCTTCTCCTCCAAGCCAGCAGACCTTCGAGTTGACAGCGACCTTCTCTCCATCCTCAAACCCCCCATCTCCATCCGGCGTCGACTCCGTCGCCCAGAACTGCGTCCACTGGTGGCAAGACTACTGGGAGACGGGGGCCTTCGTCGACCTCACCGCGACGGGGAACGCAACAGCCATCGAGATCCAGCGCCGAACGATCCTGTCGCAGTACCTCCTGGCCGTCAACGAAGCCGGGCACGATCCGCCGCAGGAGTCCGGTCTCGTCAACAACGGCTGGTACGGCAAATTCCACATGGAGATGTACCTCTGGCATTCGGCGCACTGGATCCCGTGGGGGAAGCTCCCCTTGCTGGAGAGGAGCATCGGCGTCTACAACCGGTTCCTACCTTCCTCCATCCAGCGCGCGCAGGATCAGGGGTACGCAGGCGCGCGATGGGGCAAGATGAGCGATCCCACCGGCCGCTCCGCTCCGGGGGAGATTAATTCCCTGCTGATCTGGCAGCAGCCGCACGTCTTCTACTTTGCGGAGACGGAATACGCTGCAGCAGCGAATTCCGGTGGCCAACAACAACAGAAGACGATCCTGCAGAAATGGGACCCCATCCTGACCCCGTCAGCAGACTTCATGGCCTCGTTCGCCTTCTGGAACCAGTCGACAGGCGTCTACGACCTTGGTCCGCCCATGTACCCTGCCTCGGAGAACACGCCTCCGAACAGCACGACCAACCCTACCTTTGAGCTCGCGTACTGGCGTTTCGGGCTGGACATCGCCATGGCGTGGAAAGAGCGGCTGGGTCAGCCTGTGCCTCAGAGCTGGAAGCAGGTCGCGGAGCATCTTGCGCCGCTGCCTACAGTCGCAGTTACAGACACGAACACTAACACGACTTCTACGACATACACCCTCTACGAAGGCATCCCAAACATGTGGCTCGATCCCGAAACCGTCACGTCCCACCCCGCCCTGAGCGCCATCTACGGCCTGCTACCCCCAACAGCCATGGTCAACGAGACCATCGTCGCCGCCACAGCGGCCGAGATCGCGCGCGCATGGAATTTCTCGCAGTGCTGGGGCTGGGACTTCCCCATGCTGGCGATGAACGCCGTCCGGCTGGGCGAGATCGATCGCGCGGTGGGGTACCTTGTCGACGAGAATTTCGCCTTCGATGACGTGGGTATGCCTGTCGGCAGTGCGGATACGGCGCCTACGCCGTACTTCCCTGGTGCGGGGGCGTTGTTGCTTGCTGTGGCGATGATGGCTGGGGGGTGGAATGGCAGTAGCAGCAACAGTAGCGGTGGTGATTCTTCTGTTGGGCTTGGTGCTGGTGCTGGGACTGCTCCGGGATTCCCCCGTAATTGGGATGTTAGGGCTGAAGGGTTTATGGTGATGTTGTAAATACTACATACAGACGGCTGAGTATGTACATATGTAGGCTCTGTCTACCCAGACAAGGCCTCTCAATAGATATATACATGATAGTACTCCTAATGGGGACAAGAGATTGTCCTTCGTTAATGTTCATATTTATCTTAAAAAAAAGGTATCTATTTGTATATATATGTATCCCAATGACATTTATATGTATGTATGTTCTTATCTAGCATGTATTCTTCCAGTAAACGCAATAAAAAGCATATAAACTCAGCCGATTGAATATGAACAGCAGCCAGCATGACAGTACTAATGAAATCGGCCGACGTCGACAGGAAGAACGCAAAAAATATATGAGTGTAATTAATAGTCAGAAGAAGAAGACGGCGTCGAGGCCATCTTCTCGACGAAAGGGTCAGATTGGGCTTGTTTAAGTAATTACTTGCTGCGCTTGTAGATCTTCGCCAGGAAAGACTCGAAGACTTCCTTCTTCAGACCCTCGGACTCGTCCACGGCCGCGATCTGCGCGCGCAGCTCCGCAACCCGCTTCTCCTCAAAGTCCTTGTACAGCTGCTCCAGCTGCAACTCGTTGTACAGCGCCTTCACCTTGGCTTCCAGCGCGCTGTCCTTGCGGCCGTAGGCCTCGTCCAAGAGCTTGCGCTGCTCCGGCGTGGCGCGCTGCAGCGCCTGGTTGATCAGCCACGAGCACTTGTTGTCCTGGATGTCCGTGCCGATCTTGCCGATGACCTCGGGCGACCCGAACGCGTCCAGGTAGTCGTCCTGGATCTGGAAGTACTCGCCCAACGGGATCAGAATGTCGTGCGCCTGGCGCAGGTTGCCCGGCGTGGCTAGCTGCAGGTAGTGCAGCGCCAGGGCCACGGGCAGGTAGAAGCTGTAGTACGCCGTCTTGTACTTCACGATGAAGGTGTACTTGTCCATGGAGAAGTTGTCCAGGTTGACCTTGTCCTCCGGCGCGGTGATCAGATCGCACAGCTGCCCCAACTCCGTCTGGAAGGTGACCTCGTGGAAGAGCTCGATCAGGTCGAGGTACGCAGGGTGCGAGCGGAACTCCTTCTTGAGGGTCACGTAGATGGCCGACTCGAGCAGGAAGGCGTCGTTGATCGCGATCATGCCCACTCCCGACTGACGGTACCAGCAGGGCTGGCCGCGGCGGGTGATCGAGCCGTCCATGATGTCGTCGCTGACCAGGAAAAACGCCTGCAGCAGCTCAGTCAACCAGCCCAGAATGCTGAGGTGTCTGAACTCCTGCTCGTTCAGGGGGCGCTGCAGAAGCGCAATGGCGGTGTCGGGCACAGAGAGTCCACGGTTCAGTTTGCCGCCAGGGACATTGTAATTGAGGGACTGCCACGCAGAATATCTGTCAGAAAACATGACAACGTGGAGACAGAGAAATCCAGAGCGACATCACCTTCTCGAACCACTGCAGGGCATTCTCGGGGACTCCATACCCTTTGGCGGCAGCCAGGATCTCCTGAGCCAGGGGAGCGAAGACGGCCTCAAAATCGGCACGCTTGGTGGTGGACGCCATTGTCAGGGAATATAAAGGAAGACGCGGGATCAAGCGACGGGACGAGGAAAGGAAATCCTCAATTCGCAATTCAGGCGATATTTATTTATTTGGAGCGACGAGGGATCCCAAGCGTCTGCCAAGTGGGGTTGCAGGCCTATCTCCTTTTTTCATGCAAGCGGTGAGGGGCCCCGGACGAGTTTGCTCTGTTTGCTCAAAACAGTCGCCTGCGTGCGGTCTGCAATTGCAACAGCTGTTTATTTTTTTTGCCAGGTCTCTACCAGTCAGTCGCACGCAGGCCATAATTGCAATACTAGATTTGGAAACTCGCATCGGTGGTCTGTGTGGGATTGCTGGGCGGGCTGTTGGGTGTCGCTGCAACTCCGCAAGTGATCGTTCTCCGAGCGGACAAGACGCGTGGGACTGCCATCGCGCCGCAGAATCAGCAGAGCTAGTCTGGCAACTCTCAAAGACCGAACAGGCATTAATGGTCATTTATTGCATCCTGAAAAACTTTAGATGATCTTGTCAAAGGCATAACGGCTCACTTCATACGAAAACCGCTGCAATTGCACAGGCCTCGCAGCTTGCAGCAACCCAACGCGCCCAGCCAAGGAATGCGAATTCACAGCTCCGTATAATCGCTCGACTAGACTGATAACGGTGATTCGGATTTCGCTTCAGACACAGGCCGCTTGGCCGTATCGCGATTACCATGGCTGTGACATTCACGGAGGAGAACATCAAGGAGCTGCGATTCCACCTCGAGGATGCGGCGGTCAAGTGTTCAGAGCGCTGTCTGTACCAGTCAGCGAAATGGTCTCGTCCCAGCTCTCGTTCTTGTCATTGTCAATTACTGAACTCCTCACAGGGCAGCAGAAATGCTGGATGCTTTAGTGCCTATTGACGGCTCCGACACCGATCCTGATTCTCCCATGGATATGGCCGAACCTCCCCCGCCCCCCGTGAATCCTTTCCTCCGTCAGCAGGACCCTGTCGAAGCTGCGCTTGAGGCGCAGGAAGCTCATAAATACCTCCTTGCAAAGTCATACTTTGATACCCGCGAATATGACCGTTGCGCCGCAGTCTTCCTCCCACCTACGATACCTCCCGCTCCACTCTCTTCTGTCTCCCCCAATGCCAAGAGCAGGACATCATTGACCCCTCAGAAGGGGCCAAACAAGGGCTCGCAGTTTGCGGGCTCAAAAGGGAATTCGACGTCGAAGAACCCATATCCGCGGCTGAGCCAGAAATCACTGTTCCTGGCTTTGTACGCCAAATACCTAGCTGGAGAGAAGCGCAAGGAGGAAGAGACGGAGATGGTCCTGGGACCAGCAGACGGAGGAATGACCGTCAATCGCGAGCTTCCCGACCTGGCCCGGGGTTTGGAAGGATATTTCGCGGAGCGGAGAGAGCAGGGCTTGGAAGATCGCAGCCAGGGGTGGCTAGAGTATCTCTATGGCATCATCCTTCTCAAAGGCAAAAACGAGGAAGAGGCCAAGAAATGGCTGATACGAAGCGTCCATCTCTATCCATACAATTGGGGCGCATGGCAGGAGCTGAACGACCTGTTGTCAAACGTTGAAGATGTAAGCCCTACCCAAACCCTTAGAATGAGTCCTTTCAACGCTAAGCCGGCAACAGTTGAAGAAAATCGCCGATTTGCTGCCGCAAAATATCATGACTTTGATTTTCCATATATACTGTAGCCAGGAGCTGTATCAAGCGACGGAGGACACGCATCAAACGCTGACCGAGCTGGAGGCGATCTTCCCGAACAGCTCGTTTCTGAAGACGCAACGGGCGCTTCTCTACTATCACTCAAAAGGTCCGACCATTCCTCCCAGTCATCCCGTTACTTTTCTTGTCCACTGACTCAATTCTAGACTTTGAAGAGGCTTCGAGTATCTTTGCGGAGATTCTGATCTCTAACCCACACCGTCTCGACAGCCTCGATCATTACTCCAACATCCTCTACGTCATGGGTGCTCGGCCCCAGCTGGCCTTCATCGCTCAGCTAGCGACAGCAACCGACAAGTTCCGTCCCGAGACGTGCTGCGTGGTAGGGAATTACTACTCCCTCAAGTCCGAGCACGAAAAGGCCGTGATGTACTTCCGTCGCGCGCTCACCCTGGACCGAAACTTCCTCTCTGCCTGGACGCTGATGGGCCACGAATACATCGAGATGAAGAACACCCACGCAGCGATCGAATCGTATCGCCGCGCGGTTGACGTCAACCGCAAGGACTACCGTGCCTGGTACGGGCTGGGACAAGCCTACGAGGTGCTCGACATGTCCTTCTACGCTCTCTTTTACTACCAGCGCGCCGCCGCTCTGCGACCCTACGACCCGAAAATGTGGCAAGCCGTGGGCTCATGCTACGCCAAAATGGGCCGTCTGGAACAGAGCATCAAGGCGCTGAAACGCGCCCTGGTGGCGGGATCGTACTACGAGTCCGGCTCGGGGGTCGACGCGGGCGGTGCCTCACAATCAGGAGTTGGCGCTGGCGGCGCTGGTCCAGGACGCAAGATCCTCGACCCTGAAACCCTCTACCAGATCGCGACTCTATACGAACGGCTAGGCGACGAGGACGAAGCAGCGGCATACATGGAACTCACGCTGCAGCAAGAAACCGGCGAGATAGACCGTCCCGAGCCAGATTCCGACGACGACAACAACGTCAACAACAACGACCGACCACCCTCAGATGACGACACCACCGAAGGCGGAGGAGACCATCGGCGCCGCCACCGCCAACAACAGTACGAAAACGACGAGACCGAAGCCGTCGGCGGCACCGGCGTCACAGCCACGACGTCCAAGGCTCGGCTGTGGCTCGCCCGCTGGGCGCTTCGACACGGCGATCTGGCGAGGGCAGACCAGCTCGCGGGCGAACTGTGTCAAGATGGGATCGAAGTCGAAGAGGCGAAGGCGTTGATGAGGGATGTCCGCGCGAGGAGGGAAGGAGGGGGGTAGTTGACTTGAAAACAAGAACAGTGAAAGGGCAATAAAAGCGTATTCTTTTTTTATTTCTTAATCATATGATTACATCTGTATCATGTGTCTATTCTTCAGTCTATTCTCCAGGCGATATGGGATAGGCGTCTTTGGAGGTACAGGAAAATAGAAGGGTTGACCTGACTGTCAGCATGATTACTATTATATATCCATCACCTTTAATTAGCGTATTTGCATGCATACATTAGTGGACGGAGCACATAAGCAGGACATTTCTCTGGATTTCTTTTTTTTTCCCGTTCTCCATAGGCAACAGTAATTTGACTGTCTCAAACTGCATCATTGTGATCATTGCTGCTACTTATTAAAGCTGAAACCTATCGTACAAGCATGGAACAAGAAAGGAAGGACCCCAGACCAAACCCAGACCGAACCCAGACCAACTCCATAGTGATAATAGCAGTCACAGCCAAATCCACCTTCTCCGTGCCAAGCCTGTGAGCAGTGGTAAAACATCCTGACCAGTCTGGTGCATAAAATACCGAGTAAAACAAAGACATCAGTCGTCAGTCGTAACCATTAAGTCATAACTGCATAGTTGTCATTCGCATGCTGCTCTCGTCTGCGGTCGTCATTCAAGTGTAGAACCGAGTATCCTCGTATTTCTTCCCCGAAACGTGAATCAGAGGCTCGATCGAAACGAATTCGCCCAGAATCTCCAGCTCCTTGTAATCCCAAAGAGTGATCACATCGGTGCCGACTAGCCGGTCACGGTCCTCGTCATCCAGACGGACTCGGCTTGCTTCGATCTTCCTCCGCTCTGCGACATCTGCCGGCAGTCCGTAGCCCCAAGAGATGCAGGCCTGGAAACAGCTCTTAGCGACTTCCGCCCAGCGAGATTTCAGACACCAGTTGCGGTCTTCGACGCCGGTCCCGGCTTGCAGGATGTGCCAGTTCAGGAAGAAGATTTTGCCCTTGGATGGGAGCTCTGGCCAGCCGGACTTGATGGTGTTCGCGACTTCGTTGCCCACTTCAAAGATTTCCTTGGCGACAACACTGACCTTGGCTCGAGAGTCGACCAGGACAATGCCAAGGGCAATATCCTTGGCCACAGCGTCGGGGTTTGAGTTCATGAGTGCATCCCTGTAACGAGGAAACCCAAGTGACTCGACGAAGTGGCAGACAGCAAATGTAAATTCCCGGGCATGTCCGCGGAAGATATTCTCGATCTGACGAGGGTTGGCAAAGAAGAACTTTCCACAGTACACCGGAAGAGTCACGAGAGGCGACTGGAGGTCGATCTCTGGATGCTTTTGTTCTTCAGGAAACGTCGAGGTTGCTTGACTCGATTCGATATTTTCATTTGACGAGCGTTCCTCTGCGATCACTGTTTCCTCCTGCTCGTCAGATCCCAAGGACATGACGGCCTCAGTTTCGATAGGTGCTTTCTCTTGGACCGGAGGTGCTTTCTCTGGGACCGAGTCCTCTTTTCTATGAACATCCTTGACCTGGTTTTCATCTTGGACAGAGGAGACTGAACTAGGATTGATTGTACTCATTTCATTTGGCACAGCACCGCTCTGTTGAGACGACATATTGCCGCCAAGATCTTTCAAGAAGCGGCT
The DNA here is from genome assembly GCF_000968595.1 of Rasamsonia emersonii CBS 393.64. Lineage (NCBI taxonomy): Eukaryota > Fungi > Ascomycota > Eurotiomycetes > Eurotiales > Trichocomaceae > Rasamsonia > Rasamsonia emersonii. The sequence goes on from NW_013563303.1 coordinate 25,071, forward strand.
CGAGTCGTCAAGGTCTTGTGGAGTTGGTGATGTTGCCTGGGTGCTATCGATGAAGATTGGAATGGCACCTGTGGGTATGGTGAAGACCTTGGGTTTCTTGCACAACCGTGGGACAACAACATCCCCTTTATGTGATGAGACGCGTCGCTTTGTGGCGCGTCGCGTTGCATCATCAAGAGAGTGTTGTGAGTGCTGTTTATGCTGTTTGATAGCAGGTACCTGGACATGTGATATAACTTCTGTGGCAGGCAGAGGCGGAGGAACATTTGATCCGACTGTTTTCTGCCCTGATTGCGGAGATAGCATTGTTGATGTAGATCTAGGGCTAGTCGTAGCGCTGCTCTGGGATTTATCCACGATATAATCTGATTTCCCATCCACTGCTTTGATCCGTTCAGACCAGAATGCATCTTCCTGTGATAGCTCTTCTGCAGATACAGAACGAGCCTTCTCTGCTAGATCCTGCAACTCTGAGAAAGAGATTGTTTCTTCATATGTTCGATCCCAATGGATCTTCAAGACGCGTGGAAAACGCAGTGTGAAATACTGTGTGTTCGATAGTTTGTCAAACCCACTTCCTAACACCTCCACCACAAATGGCGTCTTAAAGACAACGTCCATGTTTGACAGCTCTGTGTGGATAGTGTGTATCTCAAACGTGGAGTTGTAATCTGGATCGCATGCATAGAACTGACCCCAGTGATTCAGAACTTGCATGTCCGTTGCATTCAGACTTTGACGGCCGATCACATCGACAATTCGAAACTTTGGTCTCGCACTGAATTGCTTTACAGCACTCTTATTCTCCAGGCAGCCAATATAAAAGTGTGTCCAAGACAGATTTCTAATGTGCTTCAAGGCCGCAGCATCCCTGGACTCATATCTTGCGCCAATGAGAGCAAAGTCAGCAGTGTCACCTAGACCAGGAATGTAGTCTTTCTTGAGCTTAATCCAACGGCAAAATCCGTCATCCGTGTCTGATGAGAGGATGGCGAAGTACGGTTCGTCGCATGCTTTCAAGACGTATCCCTCCCATCGCTCAGCAATACTTCTAGAAAAGGCCCTTCGAAGTCGTTCTTGACCATCAGGACGTGAAAAATCAATGATCTCTTGTTCAGCGATATCAGCACGTCCAGGTATTACCTTGATTGTGTCCTTCAGCAATAGGCGACGATTTCTGTGTGGCTGGGACAGGCAGACATTGTCATCCAGCAGGAGGATGTCGAAAAACATTATCATCAGATGTTCATACGGTTTTGGTCTAGGCAGTCAGCTCATGACTGATCAACTCTGGATATTCCGCACACTTACTGAGAATCATAATCCGCCCCAATAAATACACCAGATCGGGTTATGAACTTGCGCAACTTATGGAACTCGAGGATCCGTCCATCCTTATCGCTCCATACGAGCATCTCGCCCTCCAAAATGCAGTGACGCGAGAACTTGCAATCAGGCTCCCCGATTCTAAGACACTGTTTTATGATACTATGGATGCCCGCCCTATCAGCAGTGGAGTCTTTGCCACTTTTGGAGAAGATGCGAATAAAGTTTTGTGGATTCGACAGATCGATGTGTATCTGGCAATACTCTCCGTCGTACTTCCTTTCGAGACTCATCCGGCGTCGTCCTATCATCTTGCAGCAATGCTTGATACTCCTAGCCTTATAGAACTCTGGACGCCCTATCTTGATGCCAACTCGCGGGGCCAGGTGTTCAAGAGCTTTTTCATTGAGGATCTTCACCACGTCTGGCTGTGCACGTGGTGGAAAGAGCCTCAAGGGAGTTCCTTTCAGCAAATTCACGGCTGCCTCCAACGAGTCCTGAAAGAGGAGCAGATGCGGAAGGAGAAAATGGACGTTCCTCAGCACAAAATCGACAGGCAGCACAACCGGGTAGTATGACTTCAATATCATCCGAGTGAGCCATTTTGCGTCCCGACCGTTCAACCTTCGGTATAGGGATCCAAGGGCCTCATCAACGTCGACGGCGGTATGCTGTCTGCGAACTCGAGGGCCAGAAAATCGACATCGAGATGCGATTCGATTGAGTGCATCATCAATCTCTTCTACTGTGACCTCCTGGCCGGGGAGAATTTGGTTCTCCGCTTGGCGCATTACATTTTCGACACATTGACCCAGGTCTTCTCCCCCACTTTGTCGCCAACGGTCAAGCTCTTCCCTTCTGGAGACACCCAGAAGTAGGCAACGAGCGATTACTCTGGCCAGAGAGGCATGCTGCAACCAGTAGACACGGTCCGTTCGCCTTTCGGGAAAGAGGCAGGAGAGGAAGGCCAGCAGATCTGTATCGTGAGCATGGATCCGCTTTGAATGGTTACGAAACCAATTAGACACGGTACGAATATCTGGATCGCTGGTCCTTGCGGCAGTCGAAGCTTTCAAATATTGATTATCCTCGAGACTGGAGAGAAGATCGCACAAGTAGGAGAAGTTGAAACCCATCCCATCGCTTGATCTCGAACAGTCACATATAGCAGGGTGAGCATGATTAGATGTTGATACTCCAATGCGTACTGACGACGCCAATGGCTGAAGCTATACACCAAAACGATACTGGCGCTCAGAAAGTATTCGAATGACGAAAATGACTAGGAAGGGAGTAACACAGATTTGCAAAGGAGGGGCAGGGGACTGACGCGATACGTGTTAGTATGGCTAGACCCAGCCGCGTCCATGGTTCACGAAAACACGTGATCCATATTACTACAGAAGGAACTGCCACCAGACTGAATAATGGTAGTAGTAGTGAAATGCAGAAATCTATTCGTTTTAAAATACATTTCTGTTACATATAACAGCGCTGCTCATAATTACGATGCATCCACAAGCCCGAGTTTCCCCAATTCCAAAGCCCAACCATTAATGTGAAAGCATAAAGAATCTGGACGCCGAACTCCAAGGTATCCCACACAACTACACGCATAACCGGGCAGAGGGCAAGATGACTATAGTGTGGGAAGCAACTATACAACCGTTGATCAGAGAATTCCCTGTTTTTGCAGACTGTTCAAGCATCAGCATATGGTCCCATCTTGAAAGGAAATAACAAGGGACATACTCGTTATAAATCCTCTCTGGCATGACATTACCCTCGGCATCCTCCATCTGTACCACATTTTCGCGTTCTTCTCTTTCCTTTTTGCGGTCGTTCTCGAGCTTCTCCCACAGTCTGATGGCATCATCGATCTTGGTAATTTCGCGGAACAGGTTGGTTTGCGAGGTGATTCCCAGACACCGCAAACCGTAGATGTGCCTTGCTTCTCCGAAATGTTTGTCAAAAGCGCGGCGACCCATATACACGAAATTACCGCAGATCTCACAGGGGAACTCCACGCCCAACCCGTGCAATTTGTAGAGCCAGTATGGAATGGGCTTGCCGTCCCAGGCAAGCGGCAACTTAAGCGGATTGTAGATCTTCTCTTCTCCCTCACTCTCCGATTCATCGTCACGGCGACCCCCTGCTGAGGGTTCCTCCGCCATCAGAGCCTCGATCTCCATTTGGCGCTCTCGCTCCGTCATACCCTGCTTCCGCTCGACATTGACTCGTGTGGCTTGACGCTCCGACTGAAGCGCTTTCGCCAGTGATCGGATCCGATGCTCACGTTCGGCGACTGCCCGTTCTTTCAGCGACTTCAGTGAAGCATCGACAGCAGATACAGGCTTTGTAAGAGCAGTCTGAGAAGTTCCGTTGGCCTTCTTAGCTTCTGCGGCACGGATGTGCTTCTTGCCGTTAAGATGGCTTTTGTAGACATTCTCATTCAAGAATTCCTTTTCACAATCTGCACACCAGATCCCTTGTCCAGTCCCTTCGGTTTTCGGTCCAACAGGGCCATTCGGAACAGATTCTACACCCCAGCCTGGAACCTCGTTTGCGGCCCACTGTTTCTCGAATTCTTCATCGAAGCTAGCAAAGAGCTTGTCCAGGTCCTCTAAGGGCCTCACCCGCTTGATGAAACTTTCCAGATATGCCGCCAAGTCGCCAACGTACTTAAAGTACTTGTCTGACAACTTGTTGCTCCTTTTGATGGGGAGCTGAGGCGGTGTGAAGATATCGAACATGTCAATATATTGGATATAGGTGAGTCGTTTGACGCCCGGCAGGTTCAGATACTCCTCATGCAGCTGGGTGAGATCCAGGAACTGTCCGTACGCCTCCTCGCCAGTGAACATGGAATCGATGTCGGGAAGGAAAGGCTCGCCTTCTGGGGGATTCCGCCGCTTGTAGGCTCGTTCGAGATTCTCTACCGGCTCATTCGGGTACCTCTTATGGAAGTCTTTGATCTCCTCTAGGCGCTTGTAAAATTCTTCAAACGGGTCGCCTGTCGAAATGGCCTGCACTTCCGCCGCCCTGAGACCCTCGGCATCTTTGTAGATGTCTAATAGTCTTCTCGACTGCTCTTCAATACGGTTCAAAAACCCAGCGATCTGATGATCACGCGCCAATCGTTCGCGAATCTGCGAGGTCATATATTGTCAGTATGGCACTGGTAGATTTCGTTTTGGTCGGGACGTACATTTCGCGGTTCCTCAGCCACGCGATCAGCGATCCCCTGCTCCAACCGCTCTAGATCCTCATGGATTAACCGTTGATCTTCGAGCAACATGTTGGATCTGTCGAGTGCGTCACTTTCGGCGCAAGCTCACTGCAGTTGACTTTTGGCCACTCGATGCGGAGGGTCCTCTATTACCGCTAGCTAGAGCTTTTCTGGAGGATGGTCACGTGATGATAGCCGGTGGCGCTCGGGCCAAGGAACCAGACAAAAAGTCAGCGCGACACGCAGGATTCCAGGAGGACAGCAAGAGCCGACATTCTTTTAATTTTTGTCAATTTCAGGCTGTTTCGCGACGGAGAAGAGCGCTCATCATGGCTGACGGAATTGACCGACGCGCAGATGGTGAGGATGATGCAGATTGCCCTTATTCCCCGACTCGCGTACTGACTTGGACCAGAACGGCTGGAGTTTACGACCTCGAAGGAGGTCACGGTGGCTCCCACCTTCGAGGACATGCACCTGAAGGAGAATCTTCTTCGTGGCATCTATGCGTATGGATACGAGTCGCCCTCTGCGGTGCAGTCCCGCGCTATTGTGCAGATTTGCAAAGGTCGCGACACCATCGCCCAGGCGCAATCCGGTACTGGTAAAACGGCGACGTTCGCGATCAGTATCCTTCAGGTGATTGACACCGTTGTTCGCGAAACTCAAGGTATGTCGTCAGTACTTGTTTTATGTCTGTCCTGTCCTAACGAAATTTTTCCAGCTCTCGTTCTCTCTCCCACCCGCGAACTTGCGACTCAGATCCAGTCCGTTATCATGGCCCTTGGCGACTACATGAACGTACAATGCCACGCTTGCATTGGTGGAACCAACGTGGGCGAAGACATCCGAAAACTGGAATATGGCCAGCATGTGGTTTCGGGTACCCCTGGGAGAGTGGCGGACATGATTCGCCGTCGTCATCTGCGGACTCGGAACATTAAGATGCTCGTTCTTGACGAGGCTGATGAGCTCTTGAACCGAGGATTCCGCGAACAGATCTACGACGTGTACCGCTATCTTCCACCTGCGACGCAGGTTGTGGTCGTCTCGGCCACCCTGCCGTACGATGTCCTCGACATGACCACCAAGTTCATGACGGATCCAGTGCGCATCCTGGTCAAGCGTGATGAATTGACCTTGGAGGGTATCAAACAGTACTTTATTGCAGTTGAGAAAGAGGAGTGGAAGTTCGATACACTGTGCGACCTTTACGATACATTAACTATCACTCAAGCCGTCATCTTCTGCAACACCCGTCGCAAGGTCGACTGGCTCACCGATAAGATGCGCGAGGCGAACTTCACGGTCTCCAGCATGCACGGCGAGATGCCGCAGAAGGAGCGTGACAGTATTATGCAGGATTTCCGACAGGGCAACTCTCGTGTGCTCATTTCCACCGACGTCTGGGCCCGTGGTATCGATGTGCAGCAGGTCTCTCTGGTCATCAACTACGATCTGCCCAGCAACCGTGAGAACTACATCCACAGAATCGGTCGAAGCGGTCGGTTCGGCCGGAAGGGTGTTGCCATTAACTTTGTTACGAGCGAGGACGTGAGAATCCTCCGTGACATTGAGCTTTACTACTCTACTCAGATCGATGAGATGCCGATGAACGGTATGCCCTTTATCATTAGTCTTCTGCGTGCTCAGTGATACTAACGAATGTAGTTGCCGATCTCCTGTCATAATTTACGTCACGTAGTTGATTTTCGACGCGCTATACCTTCGGTGACGGCTCTCTATCCCGCTGCGTGCCAGCGCGCCAGCAGCGTTCGTGGCGATAGGAATGCTTCATGGAACCTTCCGAGTCGCATGCAATGAACAGGGTCAGGAACAGCGTGGAGGATATGGGGGCATTACCTAAAGAGTGAGTGGTTGCATCTTGGAATTGATGTAATTTTTATTTTTCAAAATAAGGCAAACGTAACTGACAAGACCTGACCGTCAGATATTCGATTTGCAAACAGCAGCCAGAATGAAATATACATACCCACGACATTTTTTTTGTACTGTACGGAGTCCGCAGCTTTCCAGTCCTTGATACCCAGCACATCAATCCTGTCTCAGGTGGATGGGATGGATGAGGTAGAGCAGTGCAGTGCATTCGGAGAAAGCAAAGCTCCAGGCATGAAAACTCAATTGGACGGGGAAAACAGGTGAATAAATGCCCTTTCTTTTTATGACAATGTGCTATTATCTTGGTGTTATTGTTTGTATCCTCATGATTTCGCATGAATATGGGTTTCTTTCAGCTCAATGTGATGTTTGTTCGTAGTTGATCGTAAGTAGGTGAAATTGATCAATTATTGGCATGACTTGATATGGATGGTACATGCTTTACAATACTATACTATATTCCAGCCCTGGCTACGCACATCTCATCAGGTCACGAACTAACTCAACATTCACCCGACACGACCAACACAGCAACATCATGACTCTCAAGCTCAACACTGTATCCACCCTTCACACAGCCTAGACTCTTTCCCGTCCAAGCATCCGTGACCTGGAATCCGGTACTTCTCCCATTATTAGTCCGACCCTTCAACTCGGGCACCTCACTCCACACCGCAGTGCGATTCGCAGGCCCGTCCTCGGTGTTGAGCATCAGAACGAGCACGTCGCCGCTCGAGGTCGGCCCGGACCAGTACTCGGCCGGGTGGTAGGGGTCGAACGTCCAGTCTGGGTTGTACCCCCATTTGTACGGGTATGCGGGGCGGCCGATTTGCGGGTCTTGGTGGAATTTCAGCAGGTATTTGTTTGATAGGATGGAGAGGTGGTCTTGGCTGATTGTGTCGAGCTGTGAGTAACAAAAAAAATATGTTAGCATGATATTTTTTTGTTTGTCCGTATATATATGGATGGAATGGGGGATGGATATACCGCCGTCCCAATGATCAGAGGCGACTTCATCGCCGCCCACAGAGCGAAATGCGCCCGGTTCTCGGCCAGCGTCAGATTGCCATTTCCGACCTCGAGCATGTCCGGGTCGTTGTGGCCCCAGAAGTCGACCGAGTTCAGTTCGAAGCTGTTGAGGTTGGCGATGGTGGAGATGCGATGCCAGTTGGCTAGACGAAGTAGAGGTATTAGCCATGACTGTTTCCAAGAAATTTGCCGTACTATAACAGGGCGTTCTTACGAGAAATATCACCCGACATGCGCCACGAGTTGCCCGTCTGCGCTCCCCATTCGTTCACATCTGCCTGCCCCCAGTCGCAGAGCGAGAAGAGGATCGTCCGCTTGCCCTGCACGCCCAGCAAGGCGTCTCTCATCCGGCGGTACCGCTCCGCCGTCTTGGACGTGCTCCAGTTGTATCCTGGCGGCGCGGGGTTCTGGAGATTGGGACAGGTGCCATTGGGGTTTGTGGCAGGGTTGCCTGAGTCTGGGACGCAGTACGAATATTGATCCTGCCAGTCGGGGGGGACGCCGCAGTTGTCGTATTTCAAATCTATTTTTCCGTCCAGTGGTCAGTAGAGAATCTTGGAGAATCTTGGTTCAAGAGGAAGAAAGAAAGGTGATATCGTACAGTCAATCCCCCATTCAGCAAACGTCTCTGCGTCAATCGTCTCGTTTCCCAGACTGGCTGGATAGCCCGCGCAGGTTGTCCATCCGGCGCCTAGAAATTAATGTCATCAATATCAGCTACCCTGAAGAAGTCCGTCGAATGGCAATCTTGCAACTCACTGCTATAGATCCCAATCTTCAGCCCTAGATTATGGATCTTGTCCGCAAGACCGCTGATGCCGTCAGGGAACTTGGTCGGATCAGGCATGATCCGGCCAGTCGTTGCATTGCGGCCGCTCTTGACGGACCAGCAGTCGTCGACTATCGATTGATTGCATACGTCAGTATAGAACCCAGTTGGGGGAAGGGGACTGGACTCACTATTCACGTATTCATACCCCAGGTCCTTCAGACCAAGGTTGACAATCTGGTTTGCCGCAGTCAGGATTTTCTCCTCGTCGATGTGGCAGCCGAATGCGTTCCACGAGTTCCAGCCTAGAGCAGGTAGTTTTCCCTAACAGATCCAGGTTAGCCATGCACGGATACGGATGTGTATTTAGACTCAGGAAACATACCACTCCATCAGGCCTCACGAGGGCCTCGACTCCTGGCAATGGAGACAGTAATAACGCTGCCGCCGCGGCGGCGGCAGCAGTAGTAGTAGCACGATAAAGCATGGTAAGTAGGCAAGTCTGAGTGCTGTCAAGGAAGTAAGCCAATTCAACTTGGACTTTGATGAATGGGCAGACACTCGAAGAGAGGAGATCAGATCAAGCAGAGCTCTCCATGCCTATATATATATAGGTATGTACTCTAGCAATCTAGAACTAGCTAGAATTGCGGGGAATAGAAAAAAGAATATTGCTTGTTTTAAATTAATACTCCTATTCTCGTGTCTGTACCTTACTATTGGATATACTCGCATGGGCATGTACCTAGGTAGATGTATGTATGACTATATCTGATCAAGGTAAATAACTCCACCACTCCACTCGCACCCCTCATCCAATATCTTCCCATCTCTTGGGCAGGGTTTATGTGCCAATAATGGAAGATTTTGCCATGTGGAGGATACGAACGGAATAAATCAGCTGCTATATGGAGTAACACATGGGCCCCCCTCCCCAGCTACATCATAAGTAAACAGACAGCGGATAATAATGCTAAATGCTAAATTACTCCGAGATGCGGGGAAATTCTAATACCTAGGAAGGCAGGAGATCGTCGCTCGCACGGACATATGTACGAGGGTATCGGAGTACGGCCCGAGTAGTACATACATAGAGGACATGTGCTTACTGTACTTTACATAATCGACTGCTTTCCTGCTTTCTTACTTTTACTGTAATACGGCTCTTGTCGTGACCAAGTCTTTGATTATACGGTTTTTCCTGTAGCTCTCTATGATAGACAAGCAAACAAAGAGACACAGACATAGGCACAGACAACCACAGGAAGAAAAGAAAATACATATAATCAGTTTGTGAAGATGTTACGTACGTACTGTACAGTACATAGAGATCAGACACACATAGAAATTAGAAGCTCCAGTGGCGTTAACAGAGCATCAGTGGCGTCAAGACCCGATCTTAAACACCGAGGAAATCATTATTAATTAATTACTTAATTAATTCTGTGAATCGAATCAGTAACTGTGGAAGTTACGTACGTACAGTCCGTATAGGTTAAGTAGCTCGCCGTACTTCAACGTTGCATTCGGGCAGTAAGTATCTCGGCAGTACCTAGTATCTGAGTTATGTATTCAACTCTGTATGGTGGAAAATATGACGCATGGGCTTTTCTTTCTGCTGCCACATGCTGAAAGTTAAATGTCATCAAACTTTAGGTATGTACAGTACAGTACATACCTAAGCCAGGGTCCATGTAGGAACCTATGTATGTATGTACATGGATACATTACAATACCTTCTAGGTAAGGTAGATAAAATGTATGTATGTACTGTACTTGGGACATTGGAATCAGGGGCGGTTAGGCTAAATGGTTGTTAACTACAGACTGAATAGATTCAGTGTGAGTCTTGACGGATATCCATGCCTACGGTTTTTGGCTTGCTAGAACAGCAGGTATGCTAGGTTATGCTGATTGCATTCTGATTTCTGTCTGATAGTCGTTGCACAAACCCCGAAGTAAATTTATTTCCCTGGGTATATCCGAATATTGACGGTGTATCCATACATATGATCAGACTGATTTCACAGGCAGATCCTCATTCTGCTGCAGTCATACTGCTATCTCCACAAGTCATGTTTGCTGTCTCGTCTGTATCCACCACTGCTCTTCGGCCGTCCCTCGTCGACAGGAACCGCCAAGAACCCTCCAAACCCATTCCCAACAATCATGCTCTTTCGAGCTTCTCCACCCCAACTCGGGCTGAGCTGCGCCTCGTGCAAACTCGCCGGTCGAGTCGGGGTGCTCGGTCGACCTGTCGCCTCAGGCTCAAAGTGAGTATAATTCCACTCCAACTCGTCCATCCCTTTGCTGTATAGCGACAGGGGCTGCTGCAACCCCATTCTTCTCGGTCGAGGCCCGCTCTCACCGCCGCCGAAGAGGCGTGGGGGTGGACTCAGGAGCAAGGTCTCGGGGAAACCGGCGTCGCGAACGTAGAGTTTGCGCAGAGCCGGGAGCGAGTTGGACAGGAGAGAGGACATCAGGTACGTATAATAGGACGCTGAGACCGGCTGCAGACCGTACGACTGATTTTCGGACGTGATTTCATAATGCATCGATTTCAGACTTTTGGAGGATAGAGGAGGAACATTCTCCACGGGGAAAGACCGGTCTACATCCTGGAAGATGGATACGTGTTGCAGATGTGGCGCTTTCGAAAGGACCATGTGCAACGACTGGGGAAGCACCCCAGTGTTGGATACGGTCAGATTATTCAGGGTATCTCGATTCTTCGGTACACAGAGATAGCTGGCGAGCCCGCTCGCCGTGACATTTGGTATGTTGTGGAGAGTCAGCTGCTGAAGTGGTGGAAACGGAGGCAGGGTCTTAATCGGGGCGAAAATTGAATCTCCCAACCACGGAAGATCCTCCAGTTTCAAGCTCCGTAGAGCAGGGAAGGAATGAAGCGCCATGCGCAGCATGCTCTCCTCGCCCTGTAAACCTGACACCTCGAGGACTTCCAGATTCACCCAGAGCTGCGATCCGGGAAGACGCGAAAAGCTCCCTTCCGAGCCATGCGCATATCGCATCCTCCGTATGTCTGGACATCGAGCCATCAACTCCTGTTTCAAGGTGTAGGATGACGCATCGTCACTATAAAAGCCGGACGGAAGGTCCACGTAACGCAGATTTGGCAAGACTGACACTGTCCGCGCGAGTTCTGCTTTGCTTGCTTCTCGTGTCATGTACGGCATCCGCAGTGAGAGGACTGTGTTGGCCAGTTTCTGCGACTCTCTCACGGTCCTCATAAACAGCATCAGTCGTATCTTAGGGACATCGACTGGCTCTCCGTTGCGGTCAAAGAATGAGCGATGTTTGCGTCTTTCGGCGAGCTCGAGCTCGAGTTCGCAGTAGTGGACCGGGTCGATCCGGACATGCCGGTAGCTGAGAGGAGCAGCTATACTTCAGCATGTTGGCATGCGTAGACGATTCAATGAAAACTTACAGCAATGGCTGTGCCTGGTGGAACCAACGCTTGCAGACCAGAGCGCAATGCGCGAGGTCGCGCATGTCACACAGCATGCACCCATTCTCGGTCATGGACTCTTCTGACGAGTTGTAGGAATCATCGAGCGCATGAGGACAGACGTAGGAGAAGATCTTGGCGAGGACATGGTGGGGAAGTCGGCTGGTGTAGTCGAGACCTGGTGGTGGCGATAGGGAGGAGGATCGTGGATGTCCAGGGCTGCCATGGTGGTGATTGCTATTGCGCAGGTCCGCACTCTTGTTGCGGGAGCGGTCGCGGATGTGCTTCAGGAATCGCATGGTCAGCGTGTCCCGACCGACTACAGGGACTGCAGAGCTGCATGGAGAGAAAAGCAGGGAGGAATGTGTGAATCCCGTGAGGACGGCGGTGGTTGTGCTCTTTATTCATTCAGGTGCTGGCTGGGTCCCGCCATCAGCGAGGGAGGCGGCTGGCATGGTAAAAAGGCGGGCAGGACAGCCGTCTGTATCCATTTCATTCACACTTGCATAGGCAAGGCGGCTGCAGCTCCAGATGGAGACGCACAAGCCTGGATAGCCTCCGACAACAAAGGGATCACCCTTGGCGCCTCTGTTGGGCTGGAGTGCGGGGGTTCAGGAGACGATCGGATTCGCCCACCGCCACAGCCATTGGACCTGTCAGCGCTTACGGCAGGGATGGACGCGGATAGTTATCTGCCCTGATTATTATTAAATATTACTATACTTAGTTCTCTTGCGTTGTTTCATCTATATTCTAGCACTGTGCCCTCGTTCTCGTTTAGTGATTGATAACTGCGAGCCTGCTGCATAGTCCAGTCTTGCTCATCGCAGATCTCAGTCTTGGCCTGCATCCACGATCCAATGCACACCACGAATCGTTACTCGGAGCCGATATCTCTCTCCGATATCTCTCTGCTTGCATCCACGAAGTGGAGTGAAGAGCGAATGAAGAGTCAATTATTAATCGCAAAAAGCTGATGGGCTGCTCCATGCAGTCCGTCTTTCCTGACTCACGTGCCAGTCATGTGGATGGACACGGCACTACGGAGTACACCCTCCATCAGCAATGAAGCGACCTCGAGATATCCATTCTTCAGATCATTTCCCATTTTCCCAAGTTGTGCGACACGAAGTCTAACAATGGTCTGTTGGGGTTGCGACCCAAAAGGCCGGTGGACTCGATAGAAGATTGGATGGATCATCCAAATAACCTCCCATCCCACGTGCAGAGCTGATCCTGATCCATGGATGCTGTTTCGTGCCTGAATGCATCGACATGACATCATCGTCATGAAGCAGCTCCGCGCAAAGGCTCATCTGTTGACTGGACTTCCCCTGCGAGATATCTTTGAATAGAAAGGACAAGAAGAGTCTTGGTGATCCAATGTTTCGTGAACTCAGCCTCTGTTGGCAATTTCCGGGCTACAATCCTCCATATCATTCACGTCGTGGCCCTACCTCTGTACTGTGAACCTCCCCGAATCTTCCTAGCGCACCAAGAGGATCACGAAAAAGTTTCCAATTACAGCATATTACATACTATTCAGGCAAAATTGAAGATGGCGGAGGACATTCCTTCGGACCATATACCCTTTCCCTATCCTGGCACCTCTGCCTTTGGTTCCGAACAATCGGGAGACGATGCGTGGAAGTATCGCGCCCCGTACCAGATCCAAAAGGAAGAATTCGGACCCGTCAAGTGGACGGCCAAGTGTCATTGCGGCAGGGTGGAGTACCAGATTCAGAGAGAAAAGCCCTTGGCCGCCAAGTTCTGTCATTGCAGAGCCTGCCAGGCACTTCATGGTCCGTTTGATTTCTCATATCATCTGTCAGGACGAACATGTCCTTGCACTAAGGCTCCTACAAAGATCCTAATTCTCCATGACATGCTAATCAATTATCTGCCTTAATAGCGGCCCCCTTCCAATGGTGTGCGATCTTCCTCAAGACTGACCTCAGATTCACCCGGGGCACCGATTGGTTGACCTTCTACTCGTCCCACGATATGCAAAAAGTGTACAAAGTGCCGTGCAAGGTGTATTGCTCATACTGCAACTCGCCCATCATGGATGAAGGTCGCAACGTGTGCTTGGTGTTTCCGGAGCTGATCGATTTGGCAGGCACCGATGGGGAACAATTGACACGGTGTAAGGCGTTTGAAGTCAAGTCGGTGAATCCGTTGTGTTTCCAGAATATCATTTTGCACTGCTTGCTAACTGGAATACAGCCATCATATCTTTTACAGCAGACGTGTCGTTGAAGTCCTCGACGGTAAGCCCAAATGGTCCGAGTTAGACAGTCATAGTGATTTGCTCGATGATCATGGTCAGAAATTGTGAGTAGATGCTCTCATGTATATATGGATATGTATTTGTATATATATATTATTTTATACGATTAATGTTGTTATGTCTTCCCACTGCCGACCAAATGAAAAGAATCGTGTCTATTTTGATATTTCGATTGAGGCTGAACAGGCTATATTTGTCGAGACGCATTGTTTGAAGCTTGGGTTCAGATCTCCAGCTGTAAGCGCCGAGGCTTGCGTTTCAGTTGGAAAGCTCAGCCTCGTTAGCCAGTCAGCCTTGCATGATTAACGCCCCGCATCTTAGGCGCTACGGCCAACGCATGAGCGACAACATGATGCGAGAGAAGCGCCCGGAGAATTTTCTCGACCAGAGATCAACTCGGTACTGCTATAATGTCCCCAGCATTGGAGCCTTCCTCTCTGCCCATCGGGTTGTCGTTGCCTGCCATAGAACCCTAGCACACGTCAGTAGCAATGAGGACTGCTAGCTTCTGAGATTGTACAGCAACTGTCAGAATGGCTGACCCTCTTTCGGCGACAGCGAACGTAGCCGCTGTCATCGGACTCATTGATGTAGTGTGCAGGGCGGGGAAGGAGATATATGGGTTTATAGCGGCTGTAAAGAATGCGTCGAAGGAGATCAAAGACCTACAAGGCGAGCTACAGGGCATTGAGGGTATTCTATTGAGTACAAGACAATGCTGCAAGAAACGGTTGGATCGACTGTCAACTGCTTCTGAAGACTCTTCCGCGCTGCGTAGTATCACCTCGACGCTCAAGAGAATAGAGGTCGAATACGCAACCCTCTCTGAGATCATTGCCAACACGAATCGAACTAAGAATGGAAGGACAAGGACAAAGACTACTCAAAGATTAGTCGGGAATATCGCCTGGGTCATGAATGGGGAGATTAGACGATCGTGTGAAAGGCTGGAGAGATACAAGTCCCAGCTTTGTGTTGATCTTTTGATACTCGGAAGGTAACTAGTCCAAGGTATTGAATGAATCATCCGTGTGGCGCTGATACAGGTGCTCTCCGCTAGCTTCAATGATCTTACTCTCTCCGACAAGCTTGATGCGATCAAAGGGAACGTGTTCTCCTATGACCATCACACAAAAGCTGGATTTCAATCACTCGATCGCAGTCTAAAGGATTTTACAGTTGCTACAAACGCTAGTCTCCAGAACCTGTCATACAGGTTACAGGCGGATATCAATAATGCATCGCAGGAATGTGAACGTTCCTCCGAGTCAATTATAGAATCTCAGATGCAAATACACGCGAAGTTAGATTTGATGACGGAGCAGCTCATGGCTATGGGTCGTGCAGTGGGTGGAGATACAATCGCGGTCTCCTATGGCTGGGAAAACCAGAAAGAGAAGCTGCAAAGTGCGACGCTTCCTCTCATGCTCCTGAAACCAAAACTTCGGGAGGCATTGCTACAATTCATGGTTCGGAATCATGACCGCATGGTCCTCTCTGTGGAGGATGCAACATGGATCCGATCAGAATTCGAGGATCTGCTAGCCACGTGTCATGAGGCTGCAGCTGCGGCCACCAGATTTCCACGAAGAGCAGCCAAATCTAGCAAGCAAAAGGGTCGTTCAATAGCGAGGAACCCGGAACTTTCTACGTCGCCCCCATCACCTCTGTCGATAAGTCATAATCTTGATGGGAGGACCAATAGCGAAGCATACACAAGCAGGAAGACAAGCAACCGGTGTCTCCAGAAAAACACTCCAGTCGGCAATTTCTCCGTCAGGCTAGAGTGGGAGAAGGAAAACTCCACAGGCCAATACAGAGTCTCCCGGCTCTATGTTCTCTTCGCGCCCGGTCGTGGTATCGCTGACAGCGGACTCTTTGTCTCACTCTCACGGGCTCACCATGGGCTTCCACAGCCAAGAATCTGTCGGCACATCTCTACCTACGCAGTTGTCGATTCTTTGAGCCCACTCTTTACGTGTGTTCGGGATAATGATATCGTCCGGCTACGTGATCTTCTCAGGAGGAGGATTGCCACACCAAGAGATCGCAATATAGACAATGAAAGCATCTTATCGGTCAGTATTTCTTTCTTTCCTCATTTCATCCCCATTGTGACTCTGTACACATCGCTGAGGCGGGACTCTATTGGATCAGTATGCCGCAGTACACCTTCGTGTGGAGATTTGCGAACTGCTTCTGAAGGAAGGCGCTGACCCTGTTAACTGTCGCTGGTAAGTATCTCTTTCTTCGCGGGGGCAATGAACTTGTCGATTTCAATCAAACAATTCCTTCTTGTCTCTTAACTAAAAGTGATGGCATTGCATTAGGGACGGCGCAAACGCAATATACGACTTCAGCAATGCATTCTGGTTTAGGCATAGCGACTACAATATACCGAAAGACACGACGGAAAGGCTACTTCGGGCGTTTGCGGCAGCTGGCTGCAATCCAGACGCCTCTTCTTTGGGAGGAAGCCCATTGCATTTTACCGTCAGCCGCTCACTTGCAGGTTCCCGTATAATTAGTGAAGATGAGATCTGTGCCCTGATCGAGATGCTGCTTCGACTCGGGACGGATATCGAGCACCGAAATGCCGACGGACTGACTCCCCTACTCTACAACACCGCAGTTCTAGGATGGCATGGTTATGTGATCCTCAGAGAACTGCTGAAGTGGGGAGCCAATCCGCACGCTGTTACAGATTTTGCAGAAAATGCGCTGCACCTCGCCATCGCATTTGCCACATGGCGTCTCCCTGAAGAGGAATCGGTCGGTGAAGACGATGATTACTTGGTGGCCCGTCTGATCATTCTCCTGCAAGCTGGATGCGATCCTAGTCTGCTGGATTGGGCAGGACACAGTCCGTCAGACTTTGCTCTAAGCAGCCCACGCACATGGTTCCAGTGGTGTCTCGCCATAGAACAGTCGGGAGTTACGGCTATAGATACCTTGCTAGAAGAGGAGCTTGACGCTACCTCTCTCCCAACAACCGATACTGAAGAAATCAAGGACCTGCCCGAAGAAACTGACGACTGGGAAACATGCAGCAGTGACGATGACGAGGAGAGCGCAGGACGTGGGGAACAGTTTTGCTTTGATACGGACCATATATTCTTCCGCAGGGATTGCTTCTTCCCCTGGAGCGTTCCGCCACTCTGCAGAGACTGCGGACTTCATTGTCGCCTTGAGGATATCAGTCGTAGAAAGAGAGACGCCTGGAACGTTTTCAGAGCTTTGAGAGCTTCTACAGGTACATATCAGCCGGTGGATTCGTTCAATGACTGTCTCTAGACCATACCAACCCCAAGTCTTACAGGTCTCTCATTTCTCGACTGAATTGAGGAGAGAAATACCTGG
The DNA here is from genome assembly GCF_000968595.1 of Rasamsonia emersonii CBS 393.64. Lineage (NCBI taxonomy): Eukaryota > Fungi > Ascomycota > Eurotiomycetes > Eurotiales > Trichocomaceae > Rasamsonia > Rasamsonia emersonii. The sequence goes on from NW_013563303.1 coordinate 42,439, forward strand.
TCTATTCCCAGAACTTCCTACTATATAGTTTTTATTGTTTACTTCCCAGGCGGCTCTTCACCCATATTTTTTCACCGTACTCTTGTAAAGGGTAGTGTTTAGCATCTACTCTCTAGGTGCATTTTTTAACCTATTTCTTCCGATATGGCAAACACATAAACTGTTCCTTATTTCTAACAGCCATGTGCATCTTTAAACAACACAAATTATCAGAACTCCAGATGCCAACAGGAAAGGGAAAATAGAAGACTTGTTCGATGTCAGAAGTTTATTCTGTGAGCACTTCCTTTTCTTTTAATCACAAGATCTTTAGGTCTGATTGAACCGGAAGGTGACATCTCGATGTGACTGCGCGAGGAAGTCTTTCTGGCCCCGTGCTCCAGTCATCGGAAATGATCACGGATCTAATCAGGAACCACGCAGTCTGGACTCGGTATTTTTATCCATCTCCCTGTTCGGTATGCAGTCAGCTCTCTCTAGTCTCTACTCGCCAATCTAACTATTTACAGACAGAGGCCGTGCGTCGTTGCACCTTTGCTGCTCCAGCCGTCAAGCGTAGCCGACAGGGACTTGGCAGCGGACGAGCCACCTCTTTTGGGGAATTGCCGAAGCTTTAGGGGCAGACAGCCTGTCGATCTAAGCTTTAACGCCTACCTAATCTTAAATTAACAGCGGGGAGTTAAGCCATCAGCATTCTCCTGTCCTGTCAATCTTATCCCGTGGGCAGTCCATTCGACATCAATGCATCGCTGTGCCTTGCCAGCGGACTTGCCTGCCAGAAAAAGAAGAGTCATCTGAGTCAGCCAAGATGGACTGCTTGCTTCTTTCAACTTGCACTATGCCATCTTACTCCATACACTGCATATTTGGACTGGACTGATCTGATCCCGTGATTGACTTTCTTATGCCGAGATCCTTAGGACCCTCCAGGACGGGACGATGTTACATTGCTGTACACAGACCATTTTGTGCCCCTGTGCCGACCCCGTCTTAGGCGATCACAAGCAGCAATGATTCTAGCGCAATTAGTACAAAATGGCTGGATATCCGGTTGTCGTCCTCCTCTTTTCTGTTTCTTTTGTTCACGACGGGTTAGAGCTGTTGTGAATTAATAGGACTGAAGACGGAGTGATATTTGCGAGCAACTACAGTTTGAGTCGACTGTGCTGCCACCATGCGAGTCCTCTCAGCAGCTCTGCTGGCCACTATGGCCTCGACGGCCCTTGCGGTGACCTCAATCTCTGATGATGAGATGACGGATTTGTTGAATGCCGGCGGTGTCGACCTCGCCAACCGATATGCTCCGCTCTGGTTCTTCGGCCAGGCCATGGACCAGCCACCGTGCTACCCGACCTGGGCGTTTGGAGGCTCTCCCACGACGCCGGACACATACGACCTGGCGCACCAGACGCCTCCCGCGCCGCAGTGCGAGTATCCGGACGTGGGATGTAACTGCCGCAATCCGGGGGTGCCCATTGGCAATCCGGGACCGGCGTTCCCAATCTACTATACCTACGAGCGATGCAACGAAACGGAGGTGCGGGTGGTGTACAACCTGTTCTATCAAAAGGATGGCGCGGAGGTGGCGGATCTCATTGACACGGGCCATGACTAGTATGCATCAGCCATCCTTATTCACTTAAGAGAACCAAAGACTGATATATGTATGTGCAACAGCGACTGGGAGCGCGTCATCATCATCCATTCGCGGGACGCCAACAACAACTGGGCACCGTCTCGCGCGCTGCTCTCGGCGCACAGCGGCTACCACAACCTGGCGTGGGGATCGATCCAGAACACGCTGACGACGGACCAGATCAACGCGGGCGACGCGCGCGACCCCAACGGGGTGCAGAACCAGGACCACCCCAAGGTGTACGTGTCGTGGTCGAAGCACGCCAACTTCGACACGCGCAACACGGGCTGGAACGACCCGGCCAGCCAGTCGACGGACAATGCGTTCCGCAGCGACGACTGGTGGTACTACGTGGACCCGAAGTATTACGTATGTCTCAGGCAGACTAGAAACTTTGAGGACTGACTGACTGACTGATTGGTAGATCCGATCTGATCGTTCCACGGCGGCTGGGCAGGCTTTAGCAGCTGCCAACTGGGGTGAAGCCACCAGCAACCCTCCATCCGTGCAGGATAGTGTGTGTTCTGCTTGGTAGGTGTACTGGGGATTCGTATGTATGTTATGCAGTTGGACGACGAGTAGATAATATAACGAGAATGAGATAACGTATACCCTTGACGAAATGGACTAAATAGCAAGCAATGCTGGAGTTTATTGTCTTCAGTGTTTTTTCGTGAAAGTAGCTGACCATGCTAGTAGTCTAATATAGTAAATCTTTATAATGCTATCGAGGTATCGTATATACATGCTGAAGTAAAACAAGGAAAGAGATCGAAACACATAACGGAACAGAAAAGGAATGAAGCAGATCTATAGAACAAGAAGAAAAAAGAATCTATGCGTTTACAACCTACTCCCCCTCCACACAGGAGCCCTCTTCTCCGCAAACGCGCGCAGCCCCTCACGGATATTCTCGCCCTTCTGCAGCTCGGCCCATTCGCGCTCGAGCGTGATATCGACCGCGCGCTCGACGGCAGCCGTCTCCCAGCCCTGCCTCAGCCCCGCGCGCGTGCAGATGATGGCGTCGGGGCTGTTCTCCGCGATGAGCGAGGCGTAGCGCACCGCCTCGGCGACGACCTCGTCCTGCGGCACGACCTTGTTGACAAGCCCCCAGGCGAGCGCCTCCTGGGCGGTGATGCTGCGGCCCGTGAGCGCAAACTCGGACGCGCGCTGCAGCCCGATCGTCCGGATGAGTCGCGGCAGACACCCGCCGATGGGGGCCACGCCGCGCTTGACCTCGGGCAGGGCGAAGGTCGCGTTCTCGGCGGCGACGACCAGGTCGCAGTTGACGACGAACTCGGTGCCGGCGCCGACGGCCAGGCCGTTGACGGCCGCGATGACGGGTTTCTTGCCCAGCCGGCGACTGAGCGGGGTGAAGGCGGGCCGGTTGCCGACACGGTTTCTTGGGTCAGCGTTTTCGTCGGCCATGGAGTTGTTCCATTCTTTGAGGTCAGCGCCGGTGGAGAAGGCTTTCTTGCCTGCGCCCGTGATCACGGCCACCGAGAGCGTGGGCTCCTCGTCGAGCCATTTCCACACGGCGTCCATCTCCCACTGGGCGGCGGTGTTCATGCAGTTGAGGCTCTCTTCGCGGGACATGGTGACGAGGAGGACGCGGGGGGGCAGGGTAGGAGAGCTTGAGGAAGGTGGGTGTTGGAGGAGGAGGGATGACAGGAGACATGACGATGTCGACAGACGAAACAGGTCTTTCGAGAATGTAGTATGTAGTGTCTGGTTTAGTTCAATTAATGCGGTAAATTGTATATACCTATATAGTAGTATCAGCAGAGAAACTCCAGTGCGATCGATGCTGGAAATGTAGGACTATAGAAGAAACAAAAAATGCAAGAAATCAAATCGCCAGGAGTAAAAAGAAGAAGCTGCTGCAGTCAAAAAATAATGCAGCTACACGCTGTAGCGTTGATAAATTGCGGGGAAATACTCCCAACTAGCGTCAGTTAAGTTGCTCCCTAAATAGACGGGACCAGAGACCAGAAGGGCTCCACATCGCCTTTCGCTCTAAGCTTGCTGCCATCTTTGTGACAAAGCTTAATCACTTGTTTTTGCTGTGAAGATCAGGAATAGTGGGGCTGAGAAATCGTCCCGTTGATCGACATTACGAAGAAATGAATCCATTGCAGCCTTAGACATCGAGGACAAGGTCAATGAACTGGCCTAACCGGATTTACCGTCTCATCACGTGTTAGGTAGATTCAGCAACCTACCTAAGTACATACCTAAGCCTGTTCATAGCGCATTTTTGAATTTTAAATTCAGGGAACTAAACCCGGGAATTCTACTCGATCTTGTTCTGCCCTGTTACTGGTCAATTTGCCGAGGCTGGAGTACCCCCAGGAATAAACCATATACTACTACTCCGTACAAAGCTGAGTCTACTAGGAAAGCAAAAACGAACAGCAATCTTGACAAGTCCCAGTCCTAACGTCATGGGGAATTTTATTTCTTGGCTGTTAAGTACACGACTGGTGGGGTACACAAATGAGAAGACTTCATCTTGTCAGCAGTAAACCTCATCCACTGCCACAGGCGCCTTCTCCCACTCTTCTACCCGCCTCGTCACATGAACGACGCGATCAGAATTCAATAGGTGGAGGAGGTGTCTCCCCGGTCGTAGGTGGTGTCGCGGTGGTAGGACGTGCCCGTGTTGGGGTTGGAGTACTCCTTGTGCACGCGGCTGGTGTTGTCGTAGCCCGTGGTGTCCTTGTCGACGTCGCGGTGGTAGTAGCGACCAGTGTCGTCCATCTGCTCGCGATGGTGGCGGCGTGTGCCGTCTGTGTTGTAGTCTATGTGCTGGTCATAGGCACCAGTGTCGGGGTCGTAGGTGGTGCGGTTGGCATTGCCGTACGAATCGGTCGTGCCGGTTGTACCGTACGTCGAGCCGTACCCAGTGGTGCCGTACCCGGTGGTGCCGTAGCCCCGTAACCCGTGGTGCCATAGCCCGTGTTGTCATAGCCCGTGGTGTCATAGCCCGTCGTGCCATAGCCCGTGGTGCCCGTGGTGCCAGTGGTGCCGTAGCCGTAGCGGTTGGTACCGTAGGTGCCGTAGTTGTAGTTGCTAGTCATGGTGAAGATGTGGTAATGCCGTGAAGCACACTTTTTTTTTAAGTGGTTTTGTTTGGGGTGATTTGAGACTTCTGGAGAACTCAAAGGCAATTCAATACTCGATCTGAATCTGGACCAGAAAAGTCGTCCATATGGTCCTCAACCTGCGCATTTATATAGCATTTTGTCCGTCGTCTCTTGCTGAAATGGCGTGGTTATCCTGCTATGATCTCAACTGACATCATCTCGTCTCGCCTCCGCCATCGATTCAGTGGGCGGAGGAAAGCCTATTTCCCGGATATCATCTGTGTCTGGTCAGCGAGCGACGACAAAGGTCTTTCCATGGAACTTGTTGTCTTATTTTAGGTGAGAGAAACCCTGATGACGATGTACAGCACTGACGGCAGTCATATCCCCAGAATCACAGCCACCACCGCCACTGCGCCTCCGTCGCCGCTTTTGAAAACGCCGTCTGATATCACAGTCGATACGCGGAGATCAGGATTATGCTGGCAAGGAGGATTCGAATCAAACATGGCGTGGTGTGGCTTCGCATTCTTGCCGCTTCAGTGTCGAATCAGCGTGGCTTCTTTTCCGCTTCACGTGGCGGATGACTGCATATGTGTGCTGGCGGAGTATACGACCGGAGAGTATGATATTGCTGAGTATCAGATGGCAAGAACAAGATCAGATCAACGAACAGGGTATCGTCGACATCTCTCTGCTCAGGCTGCAATCGTCTGCCAGGCCCAGACACAGCTCTTCTTCTTTTCGTTTTCTTCGTAGTCTTAGTCTCTTGAAGTAATCTTTCGCTCTTCCACGGTACCATGTAGGATTCAGGAACTGTAGCTTAAAGATACTTCAGAGTTACCAGGCGCAAGAACACAATGTGATAGGGATCTTGTCTGAGTTGACTCTCCCCACAGTCGGCAATGCGATCATCGCTCGTCACGCTAATTGGTCCCTGTAGCCGAGGCCCGCAGCATCCGCTCCCGTCCGGAGTTATTTCTGGAAGACGGATTCTCGCTTACAGAGCTGCCGACAAATGTCGCAGAGCTAGCCGTTCGTTATGCTCTGGACAGCCTCGACTGGTCTTATGATTCTGCTGGAGCCATCTCATCGATCACATCGCAGTCACTCGACGAAGCTGGTATGTGATATCGACCTTCCATTTTGGTCCTATTTTCCGATTAGGCGGCTCGCGGCTGCTTCGCGGTGGGGATGCGGACACGTGGGGCGCCCTTTTCCTCTGCAGAGCATCTACTCCCTAAGAGACCCTAAAACCGTCGCTAAATCGGAGAATTCAAATCAGTTGAACTAATCTGAACTAATCAATCCTTCTCGTCACAGGGATCTTTCCCCGGAGCCGAAGCGAACTGGCGAACGAACGGCCAGCATGGCATGCGAACCACCGCCGCCCAGCTCCATCCTAGCGATGGGACCTCGCTATCGCGATAAATACGGGCTGCATAAAGACATAACCGATGGTGTTATTTAAGCTCGATGGTGGAATGTTTAATTTGCATGTGCCTGGAGTCCCAGCGTGTCTGCTATAATGACCAGATCCCGTCCATGCTCTTCCCAGACTGGACTGATACTGAATTTTTTTTTGACTGGCTGTGATCTCGTCTGGTCATGGATGGATGACATCTAAAATAAAATGTCTCATCACATCTATCGCTCTCCAGCCACCATCTCCATCCCCCGCGATGTCAACCTCACCCAACTTCTCCATTCCAGCGCCTGCTCTCCTCCTCTCCCTCCCTCCCACCTAATTGCGAAAGACAATCTCACCAACCGCAGTCTCACCCTCGGCGAACTGCGTTCGCGAGCAGGACGCCTGGCCAACGGTTTCGCATCGCGCTTGGGCGCCACAGATGACGCGCGCTGGGGCGTGATCCTGCCCAACTCAGTTGATTTCATCGAAGTTGTGCACGCCGTGCTCTGGACGGGAGGTGTCTTCTGCCCCATCAACCATGCCCTTAAGGCGACTGAGATCGCGCACGGCCTGTGCATCTCCCAACCCAGCTTCCTCGTCGTATACGGGGACGTGCTAGACAAGGTCGAGGAGGCGATTGCCATCGCGCGCGACGAGCTGAAGAATTCCCGAGGTATCACCTGGACGAGACCCCGCGTGCTCACGATCGTCACGAAACGGCCGGGATACGAGCACGTCCCGGACGATTTCCTCATGGACCAACCCCTCCCCATTCCCCAGTGGAAGGATACGTCAACCCGCTTGGCCTCGATCCACCTCTCGTCGGGGACGACAGGACCGCCCAAAGGCGCCGGACTGACGCACTACAACTTCGTCGCCAACTGCTACCAGCTCTATGCCCACGATCCGCGGCAGTTCCACAAGTGGACGCGCACCGTTGCCTTCACGCCTTTCGTCCACATCGCCATGACAACGATGCCGTTGTTCTTCGGGCCCTGGACGGGCATGATGCACCACGCCATGCCCAGCTTCGACCTCGAGACCTTCGGGCAGCTGGTCCACTCCAACGCGGCCACCAGCTTCCAGGGGGTGCCCTCGGTTGTCCTGTCGCTGGCGAACACGGACATCTGCGAGCGGTACGACTTCTCGAGCGCCGAGATCATCAACGTGGGCGGCGCACCCTTCAAGCAGGACCTGCTGGACAGGCTTCTGAGCCGCGCGCCCTGGCGGACGATCCAGCTGTACGGCATGACGGAAGCAGCGCCCTATGTAGCGTACCAGAAGCTGGACGACACCAACCTGCCCGACGGCGCCGCTGGCCGGCTACTGCCAGGCATCGAGGCAATGCTGAAGAAAGAGGACACGACAGAAGACGCGCCCCACGGCGGACCAGGCGAGCTGTGGCTGCGCGGGCCCAACATCTTCAGCGGGTACGTCGCCAACGACGAAGCGAACCGGAAGGGATTCCCGCTCCCGGGGTGGTATAACACGGGGGACATATGCACGATCACGGACGACGGGATCATCTCCGTCGTCGGCCGCTCGAAGGAACTGATTAAGTACAAGGGCTTCCAGATCAGCCCCGTCGAGCTGGAGGCGCATCTGAACTCGCACCAGTTCGTGGCTGAGGCCGGTGTAGGCGCCGTCTGGGACGAGTCGCAGCTGACGGAACTGCCGACGGCGTACGTGGTGCTGAAGCCAGAGCTCTTCCGGGACAAGACGCCCGCGGAGAGACAGGACGCGCTGCGGCTCATCCACCGCGACGTCGACCGTCTCGTCAGCGGGTACAAGAAGCTCCGCGGCGGCGTGTGGGAGGTCACGGCGCTGGTCAAGAACCCGACAGGCAAGCTGTTGCGGAAGCAGCTTGGCGATCGACGGACAGGCATTTGTTCGTTGGAGAGGGGTTCCACGAGAACGAGGTTGTAGGCAGTCACCTAACAGAACAACAAGGAGAAAGAAAGGAGGAGGATGAGTAAGAGGGAAATATCATCACTCTCGACCCAATCCATCCACACTCATCCACACTCCAGCAGATGAGACATCTACCTCTCTACCTACCTACCTACCTAACTCACTGATCATATTCATGTATATACTGTATGTATATACTGTATATAAACCGAGAAGTTGAAAAGTAAAATACAGCATTTCAAAACATCCAATTTATTATATCAACATATGTAGAAAAAAAAACAAGACAGATAGTCAGAACGGGGAAGGGAAGTTTCAAATTGTTTTTTCTATTTCTATTGCAATCAATGCTTTCTGTCTATTGGTCTGACTAAATACATGTCGTTGTCATTGCCATTGCCATTGTCAGTGCCAGCCTGTCAACCTTGCCCAGTCATTAAGAAGGAAGAGAAAAAAAAATAGCGAGGTGAGGGACGTTTTCGAAACGCCCTTTTTTCAGTATCATTAATCCATTAATTCAGTAAACCCAGTATCAGTAACCTAATTCGTGCCCATACCCGAGTCGTTAAATAATGCCGCCCAAACCGGTATTAAAAATAACATTGATCAATCCTTAACTCGCTTGATAAACTTTGAAACTCTTAAACTCCCAGTACGCCTCATTAAAGGCGCCCGGGTTGTTGGCCACAAAGTCCGTGCACGTCCCGGGACAGTGGGATTGCTCATTGTAGAGGCTGACCTGCCCTCCCAGCTGCCCGCACAGATCGATATTGGCGATGATGCTCTGGTTGCGGAAATGAGACGCAATGTCACAGTCAGTGCTGGGAAAGTCGGCCAACGCTTCTCCCCAGGTCGACGGGTCGGGCGTCGCGTTGGGGTCGGTGATGTCGGTGGGAATCGAGTCGCGAGGGAAGAACCAGACCCGGATCCCGGCATCTCTCAGCTCCGCCGCATAAACCTGCAGGACATGTCAGTCGTCTTGCTTTGGTCTGATGTTTATTTATATTTCTGTCACGACTTACCCCTCCGCCATTGGCGTTAAATTCAGGCCCGTACGTAGCAGGCGGCGCCTGAACCCCGCAACCCTGGTTGTTGTTGGTGACGTTGTAGCAGTCTTTGGCAATGACGCTGCCCGTCTGCTTCCGCTTGACGCCCATGGTGCAGCCTTTGGTGGTGTGGAGGGTCATTTGGTTCCCGAATGTCCCAGCATTGTTGGCCTCGACCACATCGATTTCACCGTTTGTAGGCCAGTTGTATGCGTCCGCCAGCCACAATGCTGGCCATGTCCCGCACCCGTACGGGGAGTGCAGGATGTCAAAGATAAAGAGGCCATCATTGTACGTTTTCTTCGACTGGATCCGGATCGAGTTTCGACCCCCGACGGTATTGGGATATGTGGTGTCGACTTTGATGACAGCAGAAGTGTCGGTCGCATAGGACAGGTTTGACCATTTGGCACCTGCTGCATCAAGATAGCTGTTCACTGTCAGAAACCAGAACTACCGATTCAACGAAACAGCCAGTACGTACTGAACGAAGCCCTGAGCCGGATCAGGAGCCGACCAGTACTCGAAATTGTCGAAGAAATTGGCTCCCTGGTAGGTGTCCTTCAAGGAATATTTGAGCGGGTAGTAGTTGGGGTAGCGATTTTGCTTGACGCCTTCGTATGGTCCCACGATCACCACGACTATCACGATGGCAACAGCTAAGCCGGCTAGAATCTTTTTGCGCAGACTCCACCCACGAGGGTCGAATTTCGAGCGCGATGGAAAGCCTCCAGATGCAGCTGCAACCGGACCATTGTAATACGTAGGCGGTGGTGGAGCGAAGGTATCTGGTTCATTCTTTTGGGGCTGCGACACGGGGTCGTAACGGCCCATGTTGTCTCGGCCAGGACTCACGTACGACATCGTTGACGACGATCGAGCTGATATAGCTCAGCGGAAAATCGTAAACAAGTTCAGTCTCTGTCAGTTTAGCGAGCGAGGGTGGTGAACGCGTAACCCTGCAAATTGCGGGGAAATCAGATACGACTATCAAGCGAGTGATGGCTCGACTAGCGAGAGGCGCGCAAATAACGACAGCAATTCCGGAAGATAATAATGAATTTCTGCGATGGTATTAGCAATGAAACGAAGGGATGGATGGGAGAATGTCGGATGAATCGAAAGGAGAAGAAATGGGAGGGCCGAGCGAGATGGAGGGTGGACGGAGTGCCTGGGAAGGAGCTCTGCGGAGACAATCATTGCCTTACAGGAATCCTTGTCTTGCATCACTTCTCCATCTGCATCACGCAACAATTGCTACTTAATCCCAGCTGCTGCGTCCTGTCAGGATGGGAGTGGTCTCCACCTGTACAGCAACTGCCAGGGCGACCCAGAGGGACCGGGGTAGCTGGAAGCATGTCATTGCACGATAAGCTCTGCATATCCGCCGTGCCTTGACGACTGGTGGAGCCGGGCGATAATGATCTTTCATCATCGCCGCTGCACTGCCATCGATAAGGGCCAATCCTTTTACGGAGAGCCGTGCTGATTTTTGGTGGAGCAGCAGCAGAACAGCAGAGAAAGACTCGACCCTTTTCTTCCGTCTGCGACGCGCCTACGATCGCGGAAGAGCAGCATTTCCGCCCGCTAAGGCCAAATCAGCAGCCTTCCGCCGTGGGTCTGCAATTAATAAACATGGCAATCCTCAGCTTCACCACGAGTATTATAATTGAAACTGCACGCGGTAGGACCTAGGTCTGGTAATTACCGAATAAAATTTATGAGTTCTTTTTTTTTCTTTCAGAAGAAACTTGTCAAGCTAATAATAGATGCATCCAGTCAATTATGCCCTAATCAATGTCCTGTCACGGTCGTGGTGTCTGTCGTGCTCCGCGCAACTCTTCTAGCCATCGCAATTAATCGTCTTCGTCGCTGCTGACCAGGTCGAGCTCCTCGATACCCTTCGTAGCTGCTTCTCCCTCATTGTCCGGTATGTCATCGTCTGCATGTCCAAGTACATCTTCAGACGGCAGTAGCTCATGCCCGAGTCCCTCGATAAATGCCAGCATGACATTCTTCCGTAGGTATTTCCCTTCAGTGGCCCAAAGTTTTGAGAGTTCCGGCATATTAGCCTCTGGTAACTCCACTGAATGTGTGCCATGCTTGACATTTCGGTTTCGATAATGTATCAACATCGAGACAATGTAATGGAAATATAAATAGCGGGATCTCGGACGGAAATTGTTGCCAGGCTGAAATCGGAGCTTCTTCCCATGTAGGTCCTTCCAAGGATCACCTCCCGGAAAGGCAGGATATTCCCATCGTCCGCTTTTGTCAAGCACAATAATTCTGTAGTCCTGAGGTGTTGTTTGAACTCCATCAGGTACAATCACAATTTCGTGTTTGTCGAAGGCAGGCTCAACCTCTGGCGGCAGAAAAAGTCCATTGCGCGCTCGATTGATCTCATCCTCAGCTTCTTCTCCAAAGATGTATGTCATAGATTTTTGTCCCATTGCTAGTGGGAAGATGTGACAAGCAGTCAGCGCAGACCTATGAGTAAAATCGCCTCGTACAGGGTCCCAGACGTGTTGCATCCGTCCCATTGTAATAGAACCATAGTTGTCACATAGGCTCTCAACAAAACTCTGTTGCCTTTTTCGGGAGGTACGGGTTTGCATGGCAAGAACCAGTTCCAGGTATGCGGCGCGGAGGGAAACGAGATTCGTTGTATTAACCAGAGAAAGCACCTTGTCCCGTTTCCTGAAGCGATCCGATTTCCGCCTGAGGGATTCCTGCTTTGCTTCGATCCTGTATCTGCGCCTGCAGTAAGCGGATTCAGCTTGTTGAAAGGCCAATTTGTCGACTAGACCTCTCTGCTCAACCTGTCAACGAAGGTCTAGCAGGACTTTGTCTGCAACGATTTCATCAACTGCATGATTCCAGTACTCTGTGCTTGCATATGACACCTCGCTCGACCTCTGTCGAGCCCTCTTCTTTTCCTCGATAGTTCATTTGCCTTTCTGCTTTCGTCTTCTGTCCAGTCTGGGACTTGGCTTTTTATCTTCTGCAGAGACATCTGATTCAGGTGACAGAAAGGAAAAGAAATAATGCAACCAAGATGGTAGCAGACGGAACAGTGAAGCACAGATAGTGAAGATGAAGGTAAGTGAAGGCTTGGGGTCAGTTCCAGACAAAGAGACCATGCCTAAAGAAGCAGGAGCTCAAACGTTCACCCTTGGCTGGACCTTCCTACCTTGGACTGGTATGTCAGGTGAGCCTACAGAGTGAATATAGGTGCCTTGGTATAGGCTGCGATAGATCTAAAGTTGGGGTGGCTTCTAACTCTACTTCTTCATTTCATGTCCAATCTTCTTGACACCATGAATATGTTGCCTTAGCATCCCCCTCCCATCGAGCCAACTCGTGACCAGATGAAGGAAGCCTCTCGAAGTATCACTAGGCGCCTGTGCTGCAATCCACGCCGCAAAGTCATCCAGGTTCCTGGTCTGGACATACACCGTACCTGGGCCAGTGAACCGGCATACATAGCCCTCACCCGTCTTTATACTCGAGATAGTCCCACTTCCAGCAAGCTCATCCTATTATTGCAGTTCCAGGCCACAAGATGACCGTTATCCACGATGTGCTCTTCGTTTGGTTGCAGCTGACTGCTTGTTAGCCCGAACCCTCACCAATAAATGGAAAAGACTCTCAAAAACCATGCTTACATCTCGTCGAGTGATGGTCCCAAACGAGCTTAACCAAAGGATACCATTCCACTGACTCGATAGATGAACAGACCCTCCCCGCTAAAGAGCGCTTTGCTAAGGCCCTGGCTTTTGGCTTCCTTTTGCACGCCAGGCGTGCATGCGAGGAAGGTGTCCATGCCGATGTTCCATGTGTCGTTGGCATTGACATGGACTGTCACAATGTCGCCGAAGAGAGTCGGAGCGAGGCAGATCTCACCGGGTCCGGTGTAGACAGATTCAGACATTTCACTGCCGGTGAACGGCTTTTTCATGCTGAATTTGACTTTTCCTGTGTGACGGATAGATGGTATCAGTACTCATCGCGATTGAAAGAGTATTATCGATTCGATAAGGCTGAAGATACCTTGCAAGATTATGATTGAAGACATCTCGACCATAGCACCAGGTTTGGACTTGATCGAAGCGCCATTTTGGAGATAAACCGTGAGGACTGTGTTAGTGCTGCGGTGGCTGATGCGATAAGAGCCGCCTTCGAATGGCCCAGTGGATAGTACGACATGATGCTGGATCAAGGGAGTGCAAAGGATATCAAGAAAAACAGAGTACGTGGAATCGAACGCTTGAGCGGTCAAATCACGTTGAAGGAAATGTGCTGCGGGCAAATTCTGGTTAAGACATCCTCGGATGTGTATTCGAGCTGAAAAAATGGACTCGGGTCTCACGTAAAATCCATCCTAAAGTGAGGACAATATCCCTCTTACGTCAAATATTTTTCACGAAGAGAAAAAAAATATTATTACTATCCGGAACGTAAAAAGTACCCGTCTAACGATCAAGTGGACCTTTATAAGTGATAGGCAATAGTTCAACTATAAATTTTGAATTTCTGCTTACCAAAATTGGTAATAACCGGCTTTTCACATAAAAAAGGTGCCAGGAGGTTACCATACCTGCCTTTCTGAAGAGTGAAATCAACCTTCTTACCTAATAGAAATGTGATATTGTAACGAAGACGCCTTCTCTTTGAGCGGAATAAATAAATAGTGCTTCACAGCTGTGATATCAATATTACTCCCTATCGCGGCCCAGCATGGGCAAGCCGGCACTTTCCAACCAGTCGCTGTTACTTACCATCTTTGAAGAGAGTCGTTCTTCCGTTTATATTAGGTAAGATATTGGCATTCTTTTTTAGGATATTTGTTGCGCTTTTCTGTGAGGATGGCTTCGAGTCTGATGATGGATGTGAGCTTTTTGATAGCTCTGTTCCTCGCTGATAGTTTATCTAATAATAGTGAAGCATTAGGTCATTGGTGTCACGCTATTCTTGATACGGTTTATGCTTATTCTTTTAAATCTGTCCTTCTTAGATTGCCGTTACTAAAACTTTTGTCTTGAAATGATCTAATTCCAAGTAGGGTTTTAGACTACCTAAATCAATTATAAGATATTGACGTAGAAAACTCGCTGTGTCACTCTAATCCGCTGATAGGCGGAAAAAAAATCTTAAATGGAAGCAACCTTGAAGGTTATCTATCAATCTGTCACCACCGTTGGAAGTTAATTGGCCGGTCTGAAACCATCGTTTAGCAATCAGATATTGGCTGCTTCACAAATGTAGTTTCACAAGGATAGCTGACTGGTTGCCTCCCTAGCCCTTCCCCCGAATTAGGTACCCCACCATTGACTCCGCTCAACCCCACGACAGACATGACCCTTGCGGGGGTCCATGATGAGACGTGCAAGTAAATAGGTACTAGATCATGACAGCCATCCTTGATTTGAAGGTGGCATCAGTCCATTCCATTAGACTTGGCGCATTGCCATCGAACCAAACACGTTTCCGATTTGGACAGATCTTGTGCACATTTGGTAATATCCCGATCTCTTGATGGATTAGATTTGGTGTATGACCAGTGAGCGGTGGAAAAAATATATTGACTTCTGCAAAAAGAATGAGTACAGTGCTATTAACACTTTTTTCTCCAGTTCCCCGGTGGAGGCCTAGTAATTCAGTTGAATTAGACTGATTTACTCCGTACAGGGATTTATAAATGTAGAACGTATATATCTCGAGTGAGGAATAATGAGCAAGCACTACTGACCAGAACCAAGTAATCAGACTAGCAACAGCAACTTGTCCTGTCCACATGCTTCCGCTCGTAGCATTCCTCAGCTTTGCAGCTGCAGTCCGCAGCGCAACGACTCTCATCCCCACATCTTGTTTCGACTCTTATTCCGCGCTGGAAGAGTACTTTGAATATCTGTACCCATGGGGCTCCGACCACAACGGTTCTGCACGAATGGTTGGCAACTCCACCGACCATGAGTACATCGCCATCGAGCCCCCCGGAACCCTCACTCTGATCGCAAAGCCAACCAGTGGCCAGCCCCCCACGAGCAGTGGCATAGCCATCCACTATCTCTCTGGCACGGTACATGCGGCGCAGACGTTCACGGTCAGCGCAGGCTCCGGATTCGACTTCCAGGCGGAGTTCCAGGCTCCGACAGCCAGAGGGACATGGCCTGCTTTCTGGCTGACTGGGGTGGACTCGTGGCCGCCTGAGATTGATATCGCTGAGTGGAAGGGTCTGCAGTCTAGTATCTAAGGATTTATAGATACTGACAGTTTGGCAGGAGACGGCGATATTTCTTTCAATACGTTTAATGTGCGTCGGCCAACCCTAACGTCAATTCATTTCTGATCGGACTGACAAACGTATTCAAGACTTCTTCAGCCGTCGAGGCAGTGAACGTCCCGTACAATTCGCCAGATGACTTCCACACCGTTAAAGCGGAAATCCGTGACGAGGACGGAAGTAACATCTCGGTCAAGTTCTACCTGGATGATTCGCTGGTCACGACCCAGTATGGGGCAGACTATGTCGGCAAGCCTCTGTATTTGTAAGTATAAGCTTGGATTCTTTTTTTTAATTTTGCTTTTGTTATTGCTGACGCTGTTTCAGGATCATTGATCTGCAAATGGAAGGATCCAGTGGCTCTCCTGGGCCGACTACTGGTAAGTAAACACTTTCAACACTTCCTCACGTCACTGCTAATAAGGGACCTGTTATGTAGATACCTACTTTCGGATTCGCAATCTCTCAGTCGTTCAAATTTAGTGTTAGTATTAGAAAAACTGTCTATTGTCAGCAAGCAACATGCATGCGTGCAATGGCTAAATATAGCCAATTACTTTGAAAAGTGGTCATCTTCATCTTTCTTCACTTTTTTTGGGGACATATTCTTGTCTACTCCACTCATTTCTCCATCCATTCATATCTAGTTGAAATCCAATTTTTATGGCCACAGATGTTACTCCTCTTTAAGAAAGGTCAAGACATGACACGAGAATAAGCTTGACAACACTGATGATAGTGACAACATCAAAGATAATGAAGCCTTTCAATCCAAATGCTATCTTGTTAATGGACAGAGTGCCAAACCCAACAGCACTCTAGCATGGTCTTTGTAGAAACAATTAACAGGTTTCGAATTTGATACCCCCAGTTAGTACTGCCTAAGTATACTAAGACCTTCGTTACTAATACCCTTCTTATTAGCCTATATATTAAAGAATGAAGGAGATTGGTCTACGATTAATAATACGGGTAGAGATATAATCTATATCATGAAGCAGATGCTACCTAAATATCTGAACTCCAAGTGGTCTTCCTATATGAGTAATGTCGCGCTTGCAAGAAAGAAAAAAGTCCTGGAGAATTCCTTGCACGACCTGAGCCACAAGCTAAAGTGACTTGCGAAACGTCCAAATCAGGCAAAACGTGCCGTCCTCGCAGTCACAGGATATGAGTCACTGTCCTGCCTTTCCTTTTGGGATGCATAAAGAAATCTCGCAATATAAAACCCCCCATCTCCTCATCTTCAACGATTTTCTGTTTCTCCCCACAATGGCCGCATACCATCTTGCCCCCTCTTTACCACAAAAAATTTTCCTCATTCCCTAGTCGCGCATTTAACAGTTTCTTCTCCCCTGCTTTCGTAAAGGAAGCAAAAAAAAAAGAGTGGTCTTATCTCCTCCCTTCCCCAGAAGGAGGGACCGGACGTTACAACTCCCGTATAAAAGAAAGTTATGTCCTTCTTCAGAAGATTTGACTCCGCAGAGAATTTTTTCCCCATACACATCCATTATGGGACCAAGTGGAATTGGTAAGAACTTTGTCATCCAACAGATAGCATGACAGGCTCTCACATATGTGACATCTTGGAGTGGACATCTCGGGCCTCCGCAAGAGCTTGATCCCAGTGCCAAGTCAGGAACTCCTGTTGGACTATTTGCGCCGATTTGGGAAATCGATTCCTTTGACGTGTTTGCAAAAGGTCCTGCTGTTGTTTCCCAAGTCACAACCGAGATTGATGTGGCATCTCTATTCAGCCTCAGTCGACCTTACTGGGGAGCTATGCTCGAAAGGCAGACAATCACTGAGGCAAGGTCATTGGCACGAATTAAGATATTTAGTGGCAGACCCAGTGATGGTGCTAGCAATGAAATCGTCTCACTCGCATTGCTATCTTACCGCATGCAATTCTACGTGATTTCTCACAGTCTAGCCGAAGATCTTACATCTGGGTACCTATGAATGGTTCACAGTATCGGTGGCGACCATAGAGAGTTGCGGACAAAACACCCTTCAGAACCGATCTTGGCACACATGGCTGCCAGAGAGATGAAGGATCACGAAGAGACCCGAGTGAATGTCGTCAAGGCCCTGTATAAGAATGTAACTACTCGCACCATTCATCTCGGTGATAATAGGAGAAATGGTGTTTGTTGTTTACTCTCGACAAGGCACACAGGGGATAGGAGCCTGCCCACCCCTATCAGGTTCTCTGATATTCTTGCCTCTCTACTCCCGAGGACAATGAGAGACACCCTGCAAGAATGTATGGCTGATGATGTAGACATACATAGCTATTGAGATGACTATGTCTTTTTTAACCACTTCACCAGGGCCAACAGGGCGATTACAGATAGGACTCACACACAACACAATATGACTTCATCTTGATTCGCACAATTGCTCTTCGTACCAAGTTTCCACTTTTCCTACGTTATGCGACGAGCATGGCTCGGGGAATGGCACTCTTTGCTCCACAAGGCTTCAAAGCATATGATCTTGTGATTCCGGTTGGATTACCGAAGCTGAATATGATGGCATATTTCACTGTTCAGGTGAAGAACCGGAAGCACGATAGCCTGATGGCCGCCCTGCGCACAGAATGTGCAGATCTCATGAGAACGGCTGCAAAAAATTCTGCCAGATATCTCAGCGCATGTTGGAATTTTGAAGTCTTTTCGCAATAATGCAGACGTCGAGGCCATCGACATGGTGTTACCCCACAAGCGGTCGCAGAAGATGGCAACGAGTGACACGGCTGGAGAAGGGGGCAGATCAAATTCTAAGTATGCCTGGCCTGGCAACAGGAAGGGAGTCGTGCTGGTAGCTGCCGGACTGGACTTTACGCTCTATCCGGGGCTTGCGTTCACAGATCACCCCGAGCAAGAACCGGAGTCACAATATTTCGTGGAGCCTTGGATCCCTGATTGTTTCGTACTGTCGTCATCGTGTCTTTCTCGTGTCTTGTTTTGCTTCTGTCCCCGGTTTCTGGGAGGATTTCTGTGTGTTTCCTTGTACTGTCTGCAGTCTCTCGTGTTTTCTCTGTTTTCGATTGTCCTGTGATCTCCTGGCTTAGTGCCTCAATCTCTTCCTTTCTCGTTTTCATTACCTCTCAAATTCTCAGGAATTTGCTGTCTCTCATCCTCACTTTTTTCTCGTTGCGCTGGATCCTCGACGGGGCGCGCGAGCGGGGTCCCAACGACCTCTGACGGAAGGATCTCAATCAGGAAGGAACTCCTCAAGATCACCTGCCAAACGCCCTAAGCTCATTCGGCAGGATCCCCCACTTTCTCTATCTTCTCTTCCTTTCTCTTCTTCTTCTCTTCTTTCTTCGAATCCTCCTCTGTTGACTCCTTCTTCTTTGGAATCTCCAAGGGATTTGCTGCCGTCACCATCTGGTGTCACAACCATCTCTAAATCCTCTTTCCCAATCAGGAAAATTGTCCGTCCTGACTCAGAGAACTCCCCTGAAGACTTGTCTCCTCACTTGATACCAATTCCATCTTCGTCGTCTCATTCATCATCTTCTTCTTCCTTGTCTGTTGACCCCTTAAATCATCAAGAATTTCTTACCATGGCCACTATGTCTGTCACCTCCTAAGTCTTCTGGAGAGTCTGCTTGGCAACACATCAGAGATTGTTTCTACTTCCTCGAGCGCCTACACAAAGCGGATGGAAAAGCGGATAGTGACCAAGACTGTGAATAAAAAATTACGTGTAATTAATTAATTAGACATAACTCATTACCAGCGATTGCGTATATCTAGGAGATATGTGACAGCCAGCTCGATGATTTCTTCTTCCTATCCCATCCCATCACTACTACTGCTACTGGATCGCCCTGCACGTTCCTTCCTGTCAAGTATTTTCTTCAACTCACTCTTCGCACCCAGCACTTGCCATCTGGCCTTGCTCCAGCCGACGATGAGATTGAAGATCTCGTCTCGCTCCTCGCCGTCCACGTCCAGCGTCTCGATCCTCGTCGTCATCCCTCTCTTCGCTGCGTAGGTGTAGGGATCATCTTCACCTCTTGCTATCCCGTCGTCAGGATCAGGACGAACTAGGTTATCTCCGACATTATCATGATCATGATCATGATCATGATCATCAGTGCTTGGTGGCGGCACCAAAACCTCCAGTTCTAGCCGTTTGAGACTAGGGTCGACGCCGGCGACTTTGGAGGACATGGGACTGTGCCGCTTGGTTAACTGGACGAGGCTCGAGAATGGATAGGACCAGAGCTCCTCGCGCGAGCGGAGGTCATTCTTCTTCGGATTCAGAGACAGATGATGACTCTTGACGACGAATCGCAGCCCTTGCGGAGACAGCACCAGATGTCCCTGGCGCCCGCGATGATGCGCCCGGAAGGTGATCGTTTCACTTGTCTCCCCTTCTCTACGTAGTAGTTGCGATACTTGTTCCTGCGTCTCGCAGGGATCCTGGAACTCCTCTTCCCGTTTGTTTTTGTCACTGCTCTTTCTATCCCTTTTGTCGCCCGCGGCACCCGAAATTGCTGCAGCGTGAGTTCTTCCGCGAGCTTTCTCTGCTCTCCGAAGGGCGTCGTGCTGTTGAAGAAATTTAATTGCCCATTCAGCTGCAGAAACAGAAAATGGGTCAGTACATATACATGCAGGCTCCTTCTTTCCCCACCTTCAGAGAAATTAATCTGCGGAACTTACGATGTGAAGGAATATCCCAAAAGATCCACCGAAGAGGACTGACGAGAAACCGGTATCGCGGATATCGACTCGCAACCGGCCAGCCGAGAAAGAACGTATTGATAGACAGGAGCCAGAAGACCTTCATACAAAACTCCATGTCCCCAAAGATCGTCAGCGTCAGGCACGAAGTGAAGAAAAACAGCGTCGCTGCCGTTTTGGACGGGTTCCGCCAATGGTAGAAGCTGACAGGGCCATGTCAGTAACAGCAGGAAGACGGAGAGCCGTTTTCGGATTCACTTTTCTAGCACCTCAAGGAAGGCCGCCAGATCGCCCACTTGCATCTGTATATAAGGCGCGACTTCGTCTAGAAGGGGTTCCAGCCACTGGTTTCGTGCCTGGCGATTGACCAGCTCCCCCCATCGATACGACAGCGCACCGCGGTTGAGGGAACGGTCGAGTGACTGACGGACTGAGTCGATCGTGGATGGATAGAAGCGATGTTTAAGCACAATGAAGATGACATATGCGTACTGCAAACAGCAAACAGCAAACGTTAGTAAGAATGTCTCCTCCTGGGCTATAGGGTTCGTCTCACCAAAAACCCAACAACATGCTGCGTATACCACAGGACCGTAAAAACGGCATACCACAAGGCCGTCCACCGCGGATCTTCCCAGCGGTAGAGCCGGCGTATATCCATGAACCACGACTGCCACGCTTCGGTCGCCATGACCAGGCGTTCGATGTATCGAGCGAAAGTGACGGAATCAGAGGGCAACTCTGCCACGCCCTCATCGACATATCGAGCCGTAAAGTCTTGGGAGTAGTACAGGAGGAGCTATGTAGGTTCATAGACGAGTTAGAAAAGAAGATAATTCAGTGAAATGGGCGTAGAGGATTTTTTCCCCCTACGTACCTGCGCAATGTATCTCTCCCACTTAAACCGGACCACTATGTCGGAGGAATCATCGTCCTTCTCCTTCTTCTTCTCCATGAACTTCTCGTCGTCGAGTCTGGGGTATTCTACAACATTCGAGGGCACCAATCGCACGCGTTTGATATGCCTACCCGTTATCCACGCCGCAGCCAGACCCTGACGGCGCAATTCGAGCTTTTGCCTTTCGAAGACGTCGCTTTTCTTCTGCATCTGCATGTCGGCCAGATTATTGATGCGTCGTCGTCCACGACTGCTAATAATACCTCCTTGTTGCTCACTGCTAGAATTAGAATTAGAATTCGTGACTTCCTGACTCGGGGAAGTCGCGCTCTCTTCTTCTGCTGCTCTTCGCCGTTTCTCTCTGCTTCTGGTATTTGGGTCCGTCATCGCTAGAGCATGATCTCGATCCGATGTGGGCGAGGTATAAGGACGGCTGGCCGTCGCCAGGTTCTTCGCAGTCCGGGATCGATAATGGTGGATCACCGCACGTCTTGGATGGAAGACGGTCGCGACGAATTCTTTCGTGGCCCCTTTGACTCCTCCTCTTCCGCCTTGCGATGACTTCTTTGCGGGAGGCGCTGGCTGCTGCTCACTGCCAACGACTTCGACGGGCTTGATAGCAGGGTCTGTTTTGAGAAAATTATACGAAAGTGAAGGATCATATGTATTGCTGTCCTCATTCATGGTTGGTGGTGTAGTCGAGTTGGCCGACGAGTGTGACTCTGAGTGTTGTTGCTTGTCCATGGCAGAGAGCAGATCCTTGCTCTTGTGAAGCGCCTTTGAAGAGATCTCCTGCAGCTTCTGAGATGCGGCTTCGGATACGGGCATGGAGGATGACGCATCATGGTCAGGATTCTTCTCTGAGGTTTCTGACTCCTCCTCCGTTGTGCTGCTGTCTTTGCTCTCCTCGACGGTTGCTGTTGGCGGTATTGCCTCTGCAGATGCAGATACAGTGGCATCTTTATTTGCATCATCTTTACCTCCGGACTCCATAGCGAGCTAGCCAGCAGACGCTCTGAGACAATATTCAGAGAAGAAGAAATTCAACTGCAGATGATTTCAACGGGCATTTCTCAGTAAAGTCATCAATGGCTGAAGTGATCACGAACTAACGAATCCCCTTCTGTCAGGTGATTCAACAGACGAACAGGAAAGCATGCAACGAGGTTTCAGCTGGAAACATATATATATATCTCTAACGAGGGACGATTATTATAAAATTGATTGAAGAACTGCCAAGTCGCTCCTTGTCCGCACGTGCTTCTCACTCCTGAGAAATCAATATTTCCGATGAGAAAGCAACTTGGATGTCCTATAAGGTTTAGTAGGCTGAGGAACAATCAAGTAATAAACGAAAATTTAATAGAGATTATGGCAGTGTCAATCGAATCTCCATGCAAAAAGAGTATAAGGAGAGAAGTGCATCTACTCAAGAGGCACTCTACATACGGATGTAGATAATAGATAATAACTAATTCTCCACACTTTCGGCGCGATCCATGCCACATGTCAAACCGATTCATTGAGCGGATCAAACGCGTCGACAAGTGATAGGTCCATGGCATACAAGGCGCTGCTTGGGCAGAATCGCAATCGATGACGTCGACGTGCCACAAAAGGCGCCAACTCTAAATGGCTGGCCGCATGTGCTGTACCGAACCAGCCACGCCGTCGATGTGACGTGCCTATTCAAGGTCCATACAGATATGGCTACGTAGCATGGCCAGCGCGAAGATGGACGCAATGGTGTGTTTAAATTTATTTAGCTGTCGCCAGAACACACGAGTATTTCCTGTATTTAAATACCAGCGCTGACACCGGTTGCACTTTATATACATGAACAGTATTCATATACTTAGCTGCAGAATCCAAAGTATTCAGCGGTCACGTGTCGCAAAAGAGGTACGTTCACGAGAGAAAAAAACAAAGCACGAGATCAAAGCATATACACAAACGCCATCTCCGTCTACATGTAACGCCATCGATTGAACACCATGGCCATCACTCACTGTGCCTCCTGAGGACGACTTCCTCTATCTCTCGCGGTCGAGAGACCGGTCTCCGATCGGAATATACCCGGCGGCTGCCGACCGGTGACTGCAGAAATTTCGCTGACCATGGAGTTCCGTCGCCGCAGATGGCGCTCGGCCTCAGCGAGCTCTTTCCGGTGAAGAGATTCTGAGGGAAGCAAGATCGCCCGATCTAGGGCATAGGGCAGTCCACGGTGTCGGCCACGGATCTGCATCGCAATGATCACCAACTTCGAAAGTACCCGGAACTGGCTGGAAAAAGAAGCATTCACGTTTGGGTATCCCATCGAAAGACCAACCGTTCCATAGGCGGACACAATCTCAAAGAGAACGGCGAAGATCGTGAAAGCAGGGTATTGGGTTTGGTTCTGTAGTCGGTCTCCTTCGACGATGGCGATGATAAAGAGCCCCAAGAACACATACCAAAGATCGAAACTCAGCTGTCGCCGCAAATGTGTCCCAATATAGCTAGGAGGCTTCGCGTCCTCTGTGTCTTCTTCAACAGTGGCATAAATACCGAGGCTTCTCTCTTCATAGACGTTGGTTCGCCGCATCGAGATGGCAATAGGGAAGACTGAAATATACATCATGATTAAGTACGAGACTTGTATGGCCGGGTGGAGATTGGAGAGATTGACAACGCCAAAGCCGGCCGTTCTCGTGGAAACAGCTTGGAAAAGGCCATCCAAGACCCGTATGCCCGGAGGGATGGAAGTGACAGTGGGATCATTCAACTGGCAGAAGATTGTCAGTGGTTCAGCTCAGCAGTTGTCATTCGAGGGGCCCATACATCCAAAATGATGAAGAATAACAGGTCTAAGCCGTTGAGAATGACGAGGATAGCAAACAGCCACCACGTAGCGTTGCGGGGGAAAAGGAGCGTAAAGCAGCGCCGCGGGTGGTCGAGGAGGAATTGGAGTTCCTCCCATAACGGGGTCCCGGTGGTTACAATCTTTGAAAGAATCCAGATAATGAGGCGAAGCATGCAAGGAAATCCCGTATTGCCAATAACGATGAGAAAGCTCATCAGGAGAAGAGGAAAAACGGCATCCTGGAAGGAGTTCATCGAGTCTGGGGTCAAGGTATACCCCACGTCGTTGAAGGCCGACTGGGCCGTGAAGATTCCCCACCATGGACGTCCCTGGCCATCTGCCGTCACAATGGACCCGTAATGGGTGTGCATGATCCAAGGCACCAGGCAGATAACCCCCAGAATATGGAAGAAGAAAAAGTAGGCGACCAAGACTAGGGCTAATGTCTTCAACGCGCGATATTCAATGCCTCCGAGCTCCTCTCGCTGCTCTTCTGTCAGAGCAATGAAGGTCGAATTTCGGCCAACCGTTGCATTCCAGCTCAGGTACGGCAGGGTGTCCTTTTCCCGCTCTTGGGTGAGCGATCGAAACAGACCATTGAGCGTGCCTTTTCGGCTCCGATGTCTAATTAGATTCGGCTGATCATCATCTCGCTCGGTAGTACGCCGGGACTCGATCCTGGGAAGCGTCGCAGTTCGCGTTCTCGAGCGCAAGATCTCGGGCTCATTGATAGTGATATGACCGCCACCGTTCTCGTTCTCGTTCTCGTCAACCGCGTCCTCCGTCCGCTCGTTGGGAGGACGACTCTCTCCATTCGCAGTGTCTTCGCCCTCTTCGTCCAAGGCCTCCGGCACACCTCCACGATCGAACTCCCTGGGGCTGGGGATTCGCAATCGTCCTTTGTCTGACCGCTGATGCTCCAGAAAGGCAATATGATGCTCGGGGCTCAGGCGCACAGGTAATCGCAAACGACTCTCACTAGACACGTCCGAGTCTGATGTCAATCTCCTGGGCCCTATGGCTCCCTTACCTTCGGGCCCTTGACGGGTCTCATTTTTCGGGGTCGACGAGCCGGTTTCTGAATTGGATTCGGGGTCCAGCTTGGCTACATCCTGCATGGCCTCACGAGCCTCCCCGTCCTCGTTGCGCAAAACGACGATAGATTGTCCACGAACACCCAATTCTTGTCGGTCCAGATCTTGATCCCTCCCCGTCGTAGAGCTCTTGGACCTTGACCGACGCAACGCTCGAGCATCTCGCACAATGTGTTCGAATCGCTTCTCGAACCAGTAAAGGCGAACAAAGACGACGAACGAATGGATGACGATGGGATTCGTGAACATCGAAATGATATAGAGGAAAATCTGCGAGTAACTGGGCAAGCGGTTGAAGTCGATGGTGTTCAGACCGCTCTGAGTAGCGGCACCCGAGGCAAAGAAGAGCGCATCGATGTACGGTATTCCACTACCACCATACACAACCACCGATCCAGCAATTGTCCACAGAATGATGTACATATAATGGAGCGAGATGAAATTCAGCTTCACACTTCCCAGAAATGGAATTCGATTGTAAAACGAGATTATTTTAGCCAGCACAGCTTTCGATACTGTGGCGAGACGATTGGCCATTGCCGCCGCGAGGGCCGCCCACTGGCCCCGCGGGGGCCCCATTTTGTGTAGCTGAGCACAAGATGTATTCGGTTAATTTGGTCTGCGAAGGCGACAGGTGGGAGGGAGAAGAGCAACTTGAGGATGACGGTGTGCGGGCGACTGTCAGGAAATGTTTTTTCTTTTCCCCTTCCCTGCAGGATTCGGGCGGGCGAGGACTGACGTCTCTCCGGTGACGAGACTGATGACTCTCAAGAAAGAGGCTCGTGCTGAGCTCGGGCCACGATTCAACTCTCCAGCTGATGTTAATCAAAAGGGGCGGAGAAACCGCGCTTTGAGGACAAGAGGCACTGCGAGGCCAATCTCATGATGAACCGGGCGGCGAGCAGCAGCAAAAGCTATCGAAGACGGGGAAGGTAGATGGTACCAAAGGTAAAAAAGAGACAAGACTGGGAGGTCGAGAGGGGCTGCACGGGACACCAATCAGACTCGAAGAAAGTGACAGAGCTAGTCTGATGAGCAGTGTCAGCGTCGACTGGCAGGAATGACAAGTGCAGATCGCGAATGGGGGAGATGAGGGAAAAAAACTGGATGGCGAAGGCGGCGGTTGGACTGCGACGGGCGACTGGAAACGGGCAAGTTCGACTCCGTAAGCCAAGCTACGGCAACGTGCACGCGGTCCCGCCCGAGAGCTGCAGCTAAGGCTAATGATGAAACAAAGGAATTGCCTAGACCGAGATTCGTGCGTGTCAAAAGAAGAAGGGCCGGAATATTGACACAGAGACACGGAAAATACACAAAAGAAAAG